>NC_059219.1:12017260-12249760 GCF_020615455.1 Coregonus clupeaformis
CGACGCTTGGCATTGCACATGGTGAACTTAGGCTAGTGTGCGGCTGCTCCGCCATGGAAACCCATTTCATGAAGCTCTCGATTAACAGTTCTTGTGCTGACGTTGCTTCCAGAGGCAGTTTGGAACTCGGTAGTGAGGACAGACAATTTTTATGCAATACGCACCTCAGCACTCGGCTGTCCCGTTGTGTGAGCTTATGTGGCCTACCATTTTGCGGCTGAGCTGCTGTTGCTCCTAAACGTTTCCACTTCACAATAACAGCACTTACAGTTGACCGGGGCAGAAATTTGACGAACTGAAAGGAAAGGTGGCATCCTATGACGGCGCCACGTTGAAAGTCACTGAGCTCTTCAGTAAGGCCATTCTACTGCCAATATTTGTCTATGGAGATTGCATGGCTGTGTGCTCGATTTTATACACCTGTCAGCAACGGATGTGGCTGAAATAGCCGAATCCACTAATTTGAAGAGGTGTCCACATACTTTTGTGTATATAGTGTATATGTCTTATATAACATAAACAATTCACAACGATTGTGGTGAATTTCCTACGTAGATATGGGATGACATATTTGAGGCCAAATATATAAATTATAAGAGTGATATATTAATATTATAAGAAAAGTGTATGTTCTGACAATGTAACCGCTAGAAAAGAAATGCTTTCCTTTTATAAGTTTCACATCGTTATTATAAGTCAACATACGTATAAAGAACCATGACGGTTACTATAAGAAGACTACCATTTTGTATATACATTTTCAGGTATGAGTTTCCATGTTTAAGGCTGGGCAGCACCTCCTACTGGACAGTTGATCTATCTACAGCTATGCCTTTGGTCTCCCGTCCAGGGTTTTAACCAAGCCCAGATTAGTTTTGATATTTGTCACTGACTACTACCAATGTGCTATCATGAGAATGATTGTTGAGGGCTCGCCACTTCATAACAAAATAGATTCACTGCTGTTATCGAAGCCATTCCCCCTCCTCCTTTCCTCCCCCTCCTCCTCCTTTCCTCCCCCTCTCCTCTCTTCCTCCCCCTCCTCCTCCTCTCCTCCCCCTCTCCTCTCTTCCTCCTCCCCCTCCTCCTCCTGCTCACGGCAGACTTTTCTTCCTTCTTCAGTAAGAATGACAGTGGCATGATGTCAGACAGTGGCATGATGTCAGACAGTGGCATGACGTCAGACAGTGGCATGACGTCAGACAGTGGCATGACGTCACAGTGGCATGATGTCAGACAGTGGCATGACATCACAGTGGCATGACAGTGCTTTGAAATGTGTATGTGGGACCTCAGAAGGCTTAGCTGACATGTCTCTTGTATGTTTTTTTTATATAATACATGCAGCATGTCTGTTGTGTCTAAATGTTACCCACCCATATAAGTCAGATATGACAAGAATCTTCTATGAATCTTGGATGTGTATTTGCTGCAATATGTATTACTTCCAGGTAGAACATACAGGAATCTTGTTTAAGTGTTCTATATCTCTTCCATACGGGGCCAACTTCATTGGTGTCCTTCTCAAGCCAAACATGGGCTTGATAATGAGTGACACAGTGTTGGCATGATCGCACCAACAGACTGGCACCCAGGTTAGGCATACCCTATACTTATCTGTAGTTTACATCCCTGTAATATGGATATCTTCCATAGGGGTGTATATATTGTGGAGGGGAGTAAACTCAGCCAGCTAACCCCTATATGAAGCTTTAGAATTGGTCTACAGATAAGTGCCATGCACAGCCCTGCCCTTCCGAAAAGAAAAAATACATAACGGACTTTAACATGAAGAGGCAGGTACCGCGCTTCGCTAGATAAGATAGTGTGTCTTTGTAATTGCATTAGGTGCCTTGTTGCTATGTAACGTTACTCACACTACTAGCTAGCTAACTTAGTTGTCTGATTGATTCAATTTTAGCTCTACTTACTTTGACTTGAGTCACTCTCCATCTCCACACATGGCTTGATAATGAGTGACACAGTGTTGGCATGATGGCACCAACACACTGGCACCCAGGCTACCTAAAGGATGACATTTGTCTTTACTCCTTCTCTACAAAACACCTTTAAATTACAACTCAAAAACATGAGACATATCTCTTCTATATGAAGGATTTATCTCTGAAGGCCAGGTATGTATTCTTGTTGTAATTGTGACTAACAAGTTATTCATCATGTTGTTGATGATGAGTCATATTGTCCTCAACAGCTTCGGTGCCTGAGATCTTGCAGTGTTCAGACAGGCCGGTGCTGCAGGCCATCTTCCTCAACAACAACTGCTTCGAACACATCCTCCGACTCATCCAGAACAGCAAGGTCTGTCTTTCTGTCTCTCTCTGTCTTTCTGTCTATCCATCCATCCATTTGTCTGTCAAATGTCAGTTGTTATAAAAGGTGTGTGTTCATGCATATCCAGAACTAACTTATGACATTCAGTTCATGCAGCAGGTGTGTTCTTCCTACAGCAGGTGTGTTCTTCCTGCAGCAGGTGTGTTCTCCCTACAGCAGGTGTGTTCTCCCTACAGCAGGTGTGTTCTCCCTACAGCAGGTGTGTTCTTCCTGCAGCAGGTGTGTTCTCCCTACAGCAGGTGTGTTCTTCAGACAGCAGGTGTGTTCTCCCTACAGCAGGTGTGTTCTTCAGACAGCAGGTGTGTTCTCCCTACAGCAGGTGTGTTCTTCCTGCAGCAGGTGTGTTCTCCCTACAGCAGGTGTGTTCTTCCTACAGCAGGTGTGTTCTCCCTACAGCAGGTGTGTTCTTCCTGCAGCAGGTGTGTTCTCCCTACAGCAGGTGTGTTCTCCCTACAGCAGGTGTGTTCTCCCTACAGCAGGTGTGTTCTCCCTACAGCAGGTGTGTTCTCCCTACAGCAGGTGTGTTCTTCCTGCAGCAGGTGTGTTCTCCCTACAGCAGGTGTGTTCTTCCTACAGCAGGTGTGTTCTTCCTACAGCAGGTGTGTTCTCCCTACAGCAGGTGTGTTCTTCCTACAGCAGGTGTGTTCTCCCTACAGCAGGTGTGTTCTCCCTACAGCAGGTGTGTTCTCCCTACAGCAGGTGTGTTCTTCCTACAGCAGGTGTGTTCTCCCTACAGCAGGTGTGTTCTCCCTACAGCAGGTGTGTTCTCCCTACAGCAGGTGTGTTCTTCAGACAGCAGGTGTGTTCTTCCTACAGCAGGTGTGTTCTCCCTACAGCAGGTGTGTTCTTCCTACAGCAGGTGTGTTCTTCAGACAGCAGGTGTGTTCTCCCTACAGCAGGTGTGTTCTCCCTACAGCAGGTGTGTTCTCCCTACAGCAGGTGTGTTCTCCCTACAGCAGGTGTGTTCTCCCTACAGCAGGTGTGTTCTTCCTACAGCAGGTGTGTTCTCCCTACAGCAGGTGTGTTCTTCCTACAGCAGGTGTGTTCTTCAGACAGCAGGTGTGTTCTCCCTACAGCAGGTGTGTTCTTCCTGCAGCAGGTGTGTTCTTCAGACAGCAGGTGTGTTCTCCCTACAGCAGGTGTGTTCTCCCTACAGCAGGTGTGTTCTCCCTACAGCAGGTGTGTTCTCCCTGCAGCAGGTGTGTTCTTCAGACAGCAGGTGTGTTCTCCCTACAGCAGGTGTGTTCTCCCTACAGCAGGTGTGTTCTTCCCTACAGCAGGTGTGTTCTTCAGACAGCAGGTGTGTTCTCCCTACAGCAGGTGTGTTCTCCCTACAGCAGGTGTGTTCTCCCTACAGCAGGTGTGTTCTCCCTGCAGCAGGTGTGTTCTTCAGACAGCAGGTGTGTTCTCCCTACAGCAGGTGTGTTCTCCCTACAGCAGGTGTGTTCTCCCTACAGCAGGTGTGTTCTCCCTACAGCAGGTGTGTTCTTCCGACAGCAGGTGTGTTCTCCCTACAGCAGGTGTGTTCTCCCTACAGCAGGTGTGTTCTCCCTACAGCAGGTGTGTTCTCCCTACAGCAGGTGTGTTCTCCCTACAGCAGGTGTGTTCTCCCTGCAGCAGGTGTGTTCTTCAGACAGCAGGTGTGTTCTCCCTACAGCAGGTGTGTTCTCCCTACAGCAGGTGTGTTCTTCAGACAGCAGGTGTGTTCTTCCTACAGCAGGTGTGTTCTCCCTACAGCAGGTGTGTTCTTCCTGCAGCAGGTGTGTTCTTCAGACAGCAGGTGTGTTCTCCCTACAGCAGGTGTGTTCTCCCTACAGCAGGTGTGTTCTTCCTACAGCAGGTGTGTTCTTCCTACAGCAGGTGCTGCCACAATGGAGAGCCAAACATGGTCCTCTGTGAGTTGACATTGTCTCTGTCTGTCTGTCTGTCCATCTGTGTGTGTCCTGTCCTGCAGCTCTATCAGAGTAGCAGGTGTAGGTCGGAGCGTGAGGGTGTGTGTGACCTCACCACACGTTTGCTCACGGATACAGAGGTGGAAGTGGACCAGGTACTTTACCTCCATGATGTTGAAATAGGTCTGACTGTCAGCAGAAAACTCAGCCTCTTCTCTCTCTCTCTCTCTTTCTGCTCTCTCCTCCCCCTCCCACCTCATAGTCTATAGCTACGTAGTATAATTGCACTACCTGCATAATAAAAAAAAAAATGAGGTTGACTAGCCAGACTTCCTGTTAAAGACGCTTCCTGTTTAAGGAGCTCAGAGAGATGGAGGGTGATCTGTGTACTGGACTAGTAGCTCTCTCTTCTTCTTTTTGTTGACAATTAGTTTATTGTTTTTCTACAGAACTCAGTCTAGTTTAAACTCAGCGTCAATATACATCTCCCCCCTCCCCCTCCCCCCCCCTCCCCCTCCCAAATCCACATACATTCATTCTCACAGAGGGATCCACAAACAAAACACTAAGGCAAAAAAATCGATCCAAAAGAAACTGACATTCACCTACAGAACCACAACGGCCACTATACAGAACATTCTCTAAGATGGTCCACATACGGTTTCTGTCAGATTCTGTCAAATATGTCTGGTTAATGTTTGATTTTATAATATAAATAGTCTAGTGGTATGTAGCTAGATAGTTCAGTCCTCCAGTTTGTTACTGCGGGTGGATATGAGGCTCCCTCACTGTTCTTATACCTCATATTCACTAATAGAGGCTGAGTGTCTTGCTGTCATCAGTAGGTCAGATGTTGTGCACATTGTGTGTGTGTGGGGTCATCTCTCCAAGCATGTATCTCCTCACTGTTTCAAGGCTCCTTTTGGGATCTTCCTCCTCCTCTGTGTCAGGTGGTGGTGTGGTATCTTTCACATTGTCTTGTGGTTGTAGATGTGTTAAGGAATCTTTGATTTGATGTGTCCTATGCACCACTCGTGTATTGTGTAACAATGGGTTTTGCTTGTGTGTCACATTCTTTTTTTGGCAGAAGACTTTTGCAATCGTATTAGTTGTGTGTTGGTTTGGCCTCTGCATGTCAGCACCTGTCAGTAATTGACACAGTTGTTTTGGTATCTTCTGTCTTTTCCCTGTGTGTGTGTTTCATGTAAATATGTCCCCTTGAGTTAGTTCTGTGGTGTCACGTCTTATTATGTCCCCCTGACTGTGTAGGTTTTGGAGAAAGGTTCTGACTGCATCACAGTCCATGCCCTCGGAGTCCTCACATCCATCATGAGTAACTCCCCTTCTGCCAAGGTAAGGATTTATAGACCTGGTATGGGCTACTGGGTATTGTACCCCAGTCATCCACACTATATTAGCCCTCCCAGCTAAAGCCTAGGCATTATTTCTGGGAGCTTACTCAAGCCTTCAGGTCTTGGGCTCTTCATCACACAAGCATAGTTCTAGCATCATCTTCCTCTGTCTGACACACAGACACACACATTTTATCAGAACAGAAAAAGAGGCTGATGAGGATTGACTCTATTTTCATTCTTGTTTGGACAGTCTCTTTGTCCTCCTGTCTGTTGTGAGGCGGTGTGGACAGTCTCTTTGTCCTCCTGTCTGTTGTGAGGCGGTGTGGACAGTCTCTTTGTCCTCCTGTCTGTTGTGAGGCGGTGTGGACAGTCTCTTTGTCCTCCTGTCTGTTGTGAGGCGGTGTGGACAGTCTCTTTGTCCTCCTGTCTGTTGTGAGGCGGTGTGGACAGTCTCTTTGTCCTCCTGTCTGTTGTGAGGCGGTGTGGACAGTCTCTTTGTCCTCCTGTCTGTTGTGAGGCGGTGTGGACAGTCTCTTTGTCCTACTGTCTGTTGTGAGGCGGTGTGGACAGTCTCTTTGTCCTCCTGTCTGTTGTGAGGCGGTGTGGACAGTCTCTTTGTCCTCCTGTCTGTTGTGAGGCGGTGTGGACAGTCTCTTTGTCCTCCTGTCTGTTGTGAGGCGGTGTGGACAGTCTCTTTGTCCTCCTGTCTGTTGTGAGGCGGTGTGGACGTCTCTTTGTCCTCCTGTCTGTTGTGAGGCGGTGTGGACAGTCTCTTTGTCCTCCTGTCTGTTGTGAGGCGGTGTGGACAGTCTCTTTGTCCTCCTGTCTGTTGTGAGGCGGTGTGGACAGTCTCTTTGTCCTCCTGTCTGTTGTGAGGCGGTGTGGACAGTCTCTTTGTCCTCCTGTCTGTTGTGAGGCGGTGTGGACAGTCTCTTTGTCCTCCTGTCTGTTGTGAGGCGGTGTGGACAGTCTCTTTGTCCTCCTGTCTGTTGTGAGGCGGTGTGGCTGTTTGCCAGGGAGGCAGTTCTTTAATTCTATCTCTGTCCCAAATGGCACCCTATTCCCTGTATAGTGCAGTTTTTGACCAAGGCCCATAGGGCTCTATATAGGGAATAGGGTGCCATTTGGGAGGCAACCTGTGTCTCTGTAGATTACTAACCTGTCTGTTTTTGTGTCTCCCTCCAGGAGGTTTTCAAGGAGAGGATTGGCTACTCCCAGCTGTTTGACGTGCTGAAGAGCCAGGGCCAGCCCACTAAACGCCTGCTGCAGGAGCTCATGAACATGGTGAGTACCACAACACTCCCTCACTTCATCTGGTTAACGGATACTAATGTAGAGTGTAAAGGGACATCATGTTGTCATGAAGGGGACAGAAGATAATGTTGTCATGAAGGGGACAGAAGATAATGTTGTCATGAAGGGTAGAGAATATCATGTTGTCATGAAGGGGACAGAATATCACTTTGTCATGAAGGGGACAGAAGATAATGTTGTCATGAAGGGGACAGAAGATAATGTTGTCATGAAGGGGACAGAAGATAATGTTGTCATGAAGGGGACAGAAGATAATGTTGCCATGAAGGGGACAGAAGAAAATGTTATCATGAAGGGGACAGAAGATAATGTTATCAGGAAGGGGACAGAAGAAAATGTTATCATGAAGGGGACAGAAGATAATGTTATCAGGAAGGGGACAGAAGAAAATGTTATCATGAAGGGGACAGAAGATAATGTTATCAGGAAGGGGACAGAAGAAAATGTTATCATGAAGGGGACAGAATATAATGTTATCATGAAGGGGACAGAAGAAAATGTTATCATGAAGGGGACAGAAGATAATGTTATCAGGAAGGGGACAGAAGATAATGTTATCATGAAGGGGACAGAAGATAATGTTATCATGAAGGCCATTAGTCATTTACTTCTCATGTCTTTCTGTGGGTTAGATATATTTAGACTTCCACAAAAGCCTCTCTCACTCCTTCTCCATCATTGCCCCTCTCTCCCCTCCCCTCCTCTTCTCTCCCCCCCCCTCCCTATCCTCCCTCCCTCTCCCTCTCTCCACTAGGCGGTGGAAGGGGAACACGCCCACGCCCATCACCTGGGTATCAGTAACGACCAGCCCCTCCTCCTCCTCCTCCAGTGGTTGCCTGACCTGGCTCCCCAGAGGGACCTGCAGCTCCTGGTAGCCCAGTGGCTGGCTGCGGTCTGCGGGAGCTCCCTGTCCTGCCGCACGGTGGCCGTGGAGGCTGGCCTGGTGGGGGCTGTGCTCCATGTCCTCTCCCAGCCACAGAGACTGGACCGCCAGTGTGCAGACGCCCTCCTGGGGCTGTTACAGGACCTGGGGTCTCTCTGTCTGAGGCCTGCTGAGCTGAAGAGTCTGTTGAGGCTGCTCCGACCCCCCGACCAGGTATTTGATTTAAAATTGATGCTCTGTAATGCTTTCAATTTGTTTAATATACTGTACAGTGACCTCTGTAATTATTAGGACAGTGAAGCATTTTAACAAAATATTTTGGCTTTATACTCCAAATATCATAGCCCCCAAAAATGCTAACCTCCCCTGTTATTGTAATTGTGAGCGCTTAGCATGTCTTGGTGGTATGATATTTGTGTGTCTGTAACTTTCTCACTCATCATTATTCACAATTCATTCAGGATTATCCGTAATCTTGGTAGCATCCACATTAATGTAGAAGTGTTTAGAAACATATTATATTCTTATTTACAATAATAATGACTCCAAAATGACACAACACATTATTTACCATTAATTTCTACTGGGCACAAAATAATCTGAAACACAACCAAAACAAACAGCAAATGCATCCAACAAATGTGTAGTCACAAGCTTGATATAGTCATTGTGTGCTATGAATATGGGACCAAGTACTAAACTTTTGACTACTTTAATACACATATAAGTGAATTTGACAGATATCAGCCTCTATACAGATATCACCCTCCAGACAGATATCACCCTCCAGACAGATATCACCCTCCAGACAGATATCACCCTCCAGACAGATATCACCCTCCAGACAGATATCACCCTCCAGACAGATATCACCCTCCAGACAGATATCAACCTCCAGACAGATATCACCCTCCAGACAGATATCACCCTCCAGACAGATATCAACCTCCAGACAGATATCAACCTCCAGACAGATATCACCCTCCAGACAGATATCAACCTCCAGACAGATAGGCATGACCACCCTTAGATAAAATTATCTCTCTTACCAGGGGCAGGACGTGTTGGCAGGAAAGGGGACCGGGACACACCCCTACTGCGCCCGCATCATCCGGGTTCTGGCAGCGATGGCGGCCAGGGAGGGGAGCGAAAGCGCCCTTCAGTACTTTGACCTGACCCATCCCCTGGCGGGGATCATGGTGCCCACGGTCCAGCGCTGGCCAGGCAGCGGGTTTTCCTTCCACGCCTGGCTCTGTCTCAACATGGACTTCCCTCCATTCCACTCAGAGTTCTCCACCCACAGCACCCGCTCGTCTACTGGGGCACCAGGGGCGGCGACCCGGGGTATGGGCAAAGGCCCCCGCAGGAAACAGCTGTACAGGTACCAGACTGGAGAGATGTGGATACACCTAAGATCACACTACTGCTTGATGTGTGCTGGCCCAATGAGAGAGCCGGTGCTGGCCCAATGAGAGAGCCGGTGCTGGCCCAATGAGAGAGCCGGTGCTGGCCCAATGAGAGAGCCGGTGCTGGCCCAATGAGAATTAATAAACAAAAGCCCCCCCCACGTCTCTCAAGCACTTTAATTCTACAACCACAATAAACAATGGTTTTCAATATGGGCCGTTTGATTTTCAGGCAATGTTGTTGAAGGTAGGTAGGGCTGTTGTGGTGACCGTATTACCGCCACACCGGCAGTCATGAATTATGACCGCAGTAATATTCCACGTGACCGTTAAGTCACGGTAATCTCCTTTTATGCACTCTGGACATGCTTTGATAGTACTCAACTTGCTAACTACCATCAGGTCCTAATGGCCTGCTACTCAGGGCTCTATTGTCCCTCTAACCACTCTGACATCAATGCAAATGCAATCGAAAATCACATCAAACAGTGACAGTATCCTGCTTTTAAAACTCCCCTCACTGGGATGATCCATTTGAAGGAAGAAGTTCAACAGCAGGTTGAAACTGAGTGGAAAACATGGCCATTGTGGATGTTGTTTCAAAGCCTAACACAACTAAATGGACAGCGCTTTCTAAGGTGATGATTCATTCAAAACACCCACATGCATATTAGAGCTTATACATACGCATAGGCTTATGGACCCAAGCCTGGAAAAAAAATAATCTAAATTCAAATGATGGTTGTGCCTTATACAATACATAGCTTACCGCATATTCCACATGGCAGAAAAACATAAAACAAAACTTATTTAAGATGTCTTTGGTACATAATTGGTCTAGCCTATACTCCAAAATTAAACAAATTATAGTAATCACCTTTGAGTGTGGATCATTATGCATAGTGGATGGACTGGTTACCTCACGCTACGCTCTAAAATGTCTATCCACAAGTCTGGGAGGGAACGTAGAGCCCTAGTCGATGCTGTTGGTTCATTGATTGTGCAGGGCGGCATACAGTTAGCCTACAATTATAGTGAATTTGTATTTGATTTTGAATAGCCTAGTAATGGGGGATTATTTATATTTTCATAATTAATTGGGTGACATTACCTTTAGCTATACAGAATATCTCACCACCATGATATTTCATCTCCTCTCTCTCCTTTATTCCTTTCTCGAGCGTGCAGAGGGGCTGTCAACAGTTTTAATGAAATATGTTTCGTTGCGAAAACATGTTACCATCGATGTTCCCAAAACAGATTTCACTTGGTTTCCCAAAGTAAGCATTGGGTAGCTGCAGGAACAGGGTTGGAGAGCCCATGGCATACAGAGTACTGGGTAGCTGCAGGAACAGGGTTGGAGAGCCCATGGCATACAGAGTACTGGGTAGCTGCAGGAACAGGGTTGGAGAGCCCATGGCATACAGAGTACTGGGTAGCTGCAGGAACAGGGTTGGAGAGCCCATGGCATACAGAGTACTGGGTAGCTGCAGGAACAGGGGTTGGAGAGCCCATGGCATACAGAGTACTGGGTAGCTGCAGGAACAGGGTTGGAGAGCCCATGGCATACAGAGTACTGGGTAGCTGCAGGAACAGGGTTGGAGAGCCCATGGCATACAGAGTACTGGGTAGCTGCAGGAACAGGGTTGGAGAGCCCATGGCATACAGAGTTTGGGCGGAATATCAGCTGTCGCGCAGCGAGAGCATGCTCCTCAAACAGTTTATTTCTGAGCTGCTCATATTAAACACAGCTCCGCTATAAAACCGAAGTAGCCTACCAGGCATCATTTAAAAATGGACAGGCGGGAAAGCGCTCGGCTTCCATTCACTATTAGAGTGCATACAGATGATGAATAATAATAATAATAATAATAATAATCATGTGTGCATAATTTTTTTTAAATGTATGGGTGGACCCGGGGATCGAACCCACTACCCTGGCGTTATAAGCGCCATGCTCTACCAATTGAGCTTCAGAGGACCACAATGACATGTCTTTTTCCCCCCTGCCCCTCCCCATTTGATAATGGGCCATTCTAAATCTAAACAAATTGTACATATCAGTAAAGACGAGATTCAATTGAGAATAGTCTGATGGGTGAAAATATGATCACTTGACGAGAGAACAGCTGTGCAGCCTGAGGCAAGTAACAGAGCGCAAGCTTTTTTTTGCGACTTTCTCAGATCATCAATAGCCTATAGTCGCATCACGCAGCCCGTATATGTTTTGATTTCTAAGACATTCTAATAAGGTTTGTATCATTCACAGCTAAAGTTGCCAAATAACTCTAAATCTAGCATATAGGACCTGTTTCAAATGATCACTTTTACACTCGACATACTAACCATATACGCACTCGCTCCGGAATGGGAAAAATATCCTTTCTAGTTCAATTATATTCTTCTTACTATAAAATCATAAAGTAATGGCACGGGACGTATAATAATATCTTGTCAGCTAAATGTACAAGCCTACAGCCTACGGCATGGAGCATAGCCAGATAACATACAGTAGGCCAACTCATATTCTGTTCTTCTGAAATACATTTTCTTCATATCATAATGTTTCTTTAGACCTGACTAAAATAAATAATATATTTATTTTGATGGTGTCTATCACATTGATTTATTATTGGATGTTCCAAAGGCGTTTTATGTTCATTACCGGTAAATTACCGTGAGACCCGGCAGGCTTTGGCATGACAATAACCGTCTGGCAAAATGTAATGACCGCCACAGCCGTAGTTGAAGGAAATATGATTCAAAAGTATGACCGGCAGAGTAACTTAATATTGCTACCAGTCATCAGTTGGATCAAATTTAAATTCCATTCAGTCAAGTTTACTGAACCCCAAGGGGCGGTTATTGATGTGTTTCCTGTCTCCTTGGTTCTTAGCCTGTTGACAGCCAGTGGTACAGGTCTGGAGGCTTTCTTCACCTTGGAGGGAGTGCTGGTTGTGGCTGTCTGCACTAAGAAGGACTACATGGCTGTGTCCCTTCCAGAACACCCTCTATCGGACTGCTGCTGGGTAAGGTACACACAGAGATATAGGGACAGAGGATGGGTACCAAATTGCACCCTATTCCCTATACAGTGCACTATATAGAGAATATAGACAATAGGATGCAATTTGTATTTATTATGGATCCCCGTTAGTTCCTGCCAAGGCAGCAGCTACTCTTCCTGGGGTTTATTATGGATCCCCATTAGTTCCTGCCAAGGCAGCAGCTACTCTTCCTGGGGTTTATTATGGATCTCAGTTAGTTCCTGCCAAGGCAACAGCTACTCTTCCTGGGGTCGAGCAACATTAAGACAGTTATATACAGTTTAAAATATTACATTACATTACATTTCATAACACTTTTCACAACACATTAAGTGTGTTCCCTCAGGCCACTACTCTCAGGCCACTACTCCATTTGGGACGCACACTGAGACCGAGACACAGGCTCTCAATACGGAGTTGTTTCCCCATCTTAACTGACGGCCCTGATGTAAGCTATGATCAGCTAGCTAGCTGCTGTGCCATCTGCTCACCACAGCTGTGTTGTTACTCTAATGAATGATAATTGTCAGGGACGATTTAATAATGGATGTTTAACTAGTACTTCAAGGCACACTCATGTTTCTAGATTCTGGAGAAAGCATAATACTCTAGCAGGCATACCTTGCATAGAAGTAATCTCTCTCTCTCTCTCTCTCTCTCTCTCTCTCTCTCTCTCTCTCTCTCTCTCTCTCTCTCTCTCCCCCCCCCCCCCCCCCCCCTCCCCCCCCTCTCTCTCTCTCTCCTCTCTCTCTCTCTCCCTCTCTTCTTTTTTTTTTTCTCTGTCTCTCTGCTCTCTGTCTCTCTCTCTGTCTCTCTCTCTGTCTCTGTCTCTCTCTCTGTCTCTCTCTGTCTCTCTCTCTTCTCCTCCCCACAGCACTCTGTGGATATAGTCCACATTCCCGGCCGCCGTCCCTTCGGTCAGAATCTGGTCACCATCTACATCGATGGAAAACAGTGCAAGACAGCCCAACTCCGCTTCCCCTCGCTCAACGAGGTGAGAGACTGAGACAATGGGGTGAAGGACATTACTAAATGTGGAAAGCAAAATATGGTTGGAATAGGACATAATATGGTTGGAGTAGGACATAATATGGTTGGAGTAGGACATAATATGGTTGGAGTAGGACATAATATGGTTGGAGTAGGACATAATATGGTTGGAGTAGGACAAAATATGGTTGGAGTAGGACAAAATATGGTTGGAGTAGGACATAATATGGTTGGAGTAGGACAAAATATGGTTGGAGTAGGACAAAATATGGTTGGAGTAGGACAAAATATGGTTGGAGTAGGACATAATATGGTTGGAGT
Source organism: Coregonus clupeaformis (assembly GCF_020615455.1). NCBI lineage: Eukaryota > Metazoa > Chordata > Actinopteri > Salmoniformes > Salmonidae > Coregonus > Coregonus clupeaformis. The sequence goes on from NC_059219.1 coordinate 12,030,821, forward strand.
AGGACAAAATATGGTTGGAATAGGACATAGGTTGAGAGCAAAGTGCAAAAGACAGACAGAAAATTGAAAGACAATTGTTTACGATTATCAGTTCTCTCTTGTTAGATAAAAAAAAATTAACATTTTACATCTGTTCTGTGTCCATTACTGCTGCATTAGCCATCCTGGGTCCATTACGGCTGCATTAGCCATCCTGGGTCCATTACGGCTGCATTAGCCATCCTGGGTCCATTACGGCTGCATTAGCCATCCTGGGTCCATTACTGGTGCATTAGCCATCCTGGGTCCATTACGGCTGCATTAGCCATCCTGGGTCCATTACTGGTGCATTAGCCATCCTGGGTACATTACGGCTGCATTAGCCATCCTGGGTCCATTACTGCTGCATTAGCCATCCTGGGTCCATTACTGGTGCATTAGCCATCCTGGGTCCATTACTGCTGCATTAGCCATCCTGGGTCCATTACGGCTGCATTAGCCATCCTGGGTACATTACGGCTGCATTAGCCATCCTGGGGCCATTACTGGTGCATTAGCCATCCTGGGTCCATTACGGCTACATTAGCCATCCTGGGTCCATTACGGCTGCATTAGCCATCCTGGGTCCATTACTGGTGCATTAGCCATTCTGGGTCCATTACGGCTGCATTAGCCATCCTGGGTCCATTACTGCTGCATTAGCCATCCTGGGTCCATTACTGGTGCATTATCCATCCTGGGTCCATTACTGCTGCATTAGCCATCCTGGGTCCATTACGGCTGCATTAGCCATCCTGGGTCCATTACCGGTGCATTAGCCATCCTGGGTCCATTACTGGTGCATTAGCCATCCTGGGTCCATTACGGCTGCATTAGCCATCCTGGGTCCATTACGGCTGCATTAGCCATCCTGGGTCCATTACGGCTGCATTAGCCATCCTGGGTCCATTACGGCTGCATTAGCCATCCTGGGTCCATTACGGCTGCATTAGCCATCCTGGGTCCATTACTGCTGCATTAGCCATCCTGGGTCCATTACTGCTGCATTAGCCATCATGGGTCCATTACTGCTGCATTAGCCATCCTGGGTACATTACGGCTGCATTAGCCATCCTGGGTCCATTACGGCTGCATTAGCCATCCTGGGTCCATTACGGCTGCATTAGCCATCCTGGGTCCATTACGGCTGCATTAGCCATCCTGGGTCCATTACGGCTGCATTAGCCATCCTGGGTCCATTACTGGTGCATTAGCCATCCTGGGTCCATTACAGCTGCATTAGCCATCCTGGGTTTCAGGCAGAGTTTTGGACTCGGGTCACATGACTTGGACTCGAGTCACACATTTGATGACTTGAGACTCGACTTGATGGAAAATAAAATAACTTGACACTTGACTTGGAGCGTCAAGACTCTGGGACTTTTACTTTAGACTGATGACTGGAAATGATCTGGCCAGGTTTTGTAATGTTGTGCCACTCCATTTTGTGACACAGTCCTACGTGGATTACTCTACAGGCAGCCCGAGACAGTAGCCGCAGCATCACCCTTGCACAAAACAAAAAAACTGCAGCAGATTGGCTAGTGAAATGCACACTCGACATTCCGATTGGACCAGCAAACTGTCAATCAACACAAATCGGTATGAGCTAGTGAACAGAGTGCTGATTTGCTGTACAGCTAGAGGATAGGGTGCAGCGCAAACGTCAAATTGTAGGGAGAGAGAGGATTGCCATAATAAATAAATATGCAGCTCCAAAAATTGTTTGGTAATCAAGAATATTAACTGTTTACTTTGCAAGCTCACCAGCAATGGGGCATCAATTACTAGCGTAGGCCTACTGGTCTTCTGATAGGTAACAATAGCTAGACATGTATAATTTACTTATAAAGCTTGCATTTGGAATGTGTTGTTAAAATGAATTATTACTGTGGCGAAGACGCACCATAGGAGTGGAGAGGGATTTTTTCTCCTCTTGTTGGTACATCTACTTGTATACTTTGAATGAGTGGCGCAGTGGTCTAAGGCACTGCATTGCAGTGCTAGCTGTGCCACTAGAGATCCTGGTTCGAATCCAGGCTCTGTCGTAGCCGGCCGCGACCGGGAGACTCATGGGGTGGCGCACAATTGGCCCAGCGTCGTCCAGGGTAGGGGAGGAAATGGCCGGCAGGGATGTAGCTTAGTTGGTATAGCATGGCGTTTGCAACGCCAGGGTTGTGGGTTCGATTCCCATGGGGGGCCAGTATGAAAAATGTATGCACTCACTAACTGTAAGTCGCTCTGGATAAGAGTGTCTGCTAAATGACTAAAATGTAAATGTAAAATGAATGATATGGCGCTTTCACCATTGGATCACCAAGACCTGTAAATAAATCTACACACTCTGAGCACGTCAAACCTGCCTTGCCTTCTGCTGGCTTCATGCCCTTACGACTGCTACAAGGTCCATATTTACAATTATATAGGCTAATAAAGATGTGTTGTAGACTAAATAATGAAAAGGTCAGTCTGGTAGCCTCAATAAATAGACAAAGATTTGGTAGTTGGAACAAGTTGTTGCATGTATATTTTTTGTTTTTACTTGACTTGAGACTTGACTTGACTTGCTCTTAGAATGCACGACTTGGACTTGACTCGAGTCTTGACCCGTTCAGACCTTGTGACTTGAGACTTGCTTGTGACTCCAATAACAGTGACTTGGTCCCACCTCTGGTTTCAGAACCATGACAAATAGCTGTAGAATGGGTCTGACTGGGTGGATAACTAACAGAAACACTACCATCTTATGTCTAACTTTCTCCACCCTCCCTCCCTCCCTCCCTACTCTCTCCCTCCCTACTCACTCCCTCCCTATTCACTCCCTCCCTCCCTCTCTCCCTCCCTACTCACTCCCTCCCTATTCACTCCCTCCCTACTCCCTCTCTCCCTCCCTACTCACTCCCTCCCTACTCAATCCCTCCCTATTCACTCCCTCCCTACTCCCTCCTCCCTCCCTCTCTCCCTCCCTACTCAATCCCTCCCTATTCACTCCCTCCCTCCCTCCCTCCCTCCCTCCCTATTCACTCCCTCTCTCCCTCCCTACTCACTCCCTCCCTACTCAATCCCTCCCTATTCACTCCCTCACTACTCCCTCCTCCCTCCCTATTCACTCCCTCCCTCCCTATTCACTCCCTCCCTCCCTCCCTATTCACTCCCTCCCTCCCTCCCTCCCTATTCACTCCCTCTCTCCCTCCCTACTCACTCCCTCCCTATTCATTCACTCCCTCCCTCCCTCCCTCCCTCCCTCCCTCCCCCTGTAGCCTTTCACCTCCTGTTGTATTGGCTCAGCAGGCCACCGCACCACCACCACCACCACGTCCCCACCCTGCCTCCCCTCCCTCCCCCTGGCAGAGATGGTCTTCCCCGCCCACGCCCCCCCCATCACCCGCTCCCAGTCCTTCCCAGCCTCCTTTGCGGCGGGCCGCTGGGGGCCTGGGCCCGGGCCTCTGCATGACGCTCCCGTCCACACCATCCCAGCCGGGCTGCAGGACACGGAGTGGGGCACGCCCACCTCACTGGACGGGCTCCTGGGGACCGCCTTCATCTGTCATGAGGCCCTGCAGCCAGCGCACACCAAGGCCTTATACACTGCTGGTACATATAAACACACACACCAAGGCCTTATACACTGCTGGTACATATAAACACACACACCAAGGCCTTATACACTGCTGGTACATATAAACACACACACCAAGGCCTTATACACTGCTGGTACATATAAACACACACACCAAGGCCTTATACACTGCTGGTACATATAAACACACACACCAAGGCCTTATACACTGCTGGTACATATAAACACACACACCAAGGCCTCATACACTGCTGGTACATATAAACACACACACCAAGGCCTTAATACACTGCTGGTACATATAAACACACACACCAAGGCCTTAATACACTGCTGGTACATATAAACACACACACCAAGGCCTCATACACTGCTGGTACATATAAACACACACACCAAGGCCTTATACACTGCTGGTACATGTAAACACACACACCAAGGCCTCATACACTGCTGGTACATGTAAACACACACACCAAGGCCTTATACACTGCTGGTACATATAAACACACACACCAAGGCCCTATACACTGCTGGTACATATAAACACACACACCAAGGCCTTATACACTGCTGGTACATATAAACACACACACCAAGGCCTTATACACTGCTGGTACATATAAACACACACACCAAGGCCTTATACACTGCTGGTACATATAAACACACACACCAAGGCCTCATACACTGCTGGTACATGTAAACACACACACCAAGGCCCTATACACTGCTGGTACATATAAACACACACACCAAGGCCTTATACACTGCTGGTACATATAAACACACACACCAAGGCCCTATACACTGCTGGTACATATAAACACACACACCAAGGCCCTATACACTGCTGGTACATATAAACACACACACCAAGGCCTTATACACTGCTGGTACATATAAACACACACACCAAGGCCCTATACACTGCTGGTACATATAAACACACACACCAAGGCCCTATACACTGCTGGTGCATATAAACACACACACCAAGGCCCTATACACTGCTGGTACATATAAACACACACACCAAGGCCTTATACACTGCTGGTACATATAAACACACACACCAAGGCCTTATACACTGCTGGTACATATAAACACACACACCAAGGCCTCATACACTGCTGGTACATGTAAACACACACACCAAGGCCCTATACACTGCTGGTACATATAAACACACACACCAAGGCCTTATACACTGCTGGTACATATAAACAAACACACCAAGGCCCTATACACTGCTGGTACATATAAACACACACACCAAGGCCTTATACACTGCTGGTACATATAAACACACACACCAAGGCCTTATACACTGCTGGTACATATAAACACACACACCAAGGCCTCATACACTGCTGGTACATATAAACACACACACCAAGGCCTTATACACTGCTGGTACATATAAACACACACACCAAGGCCTTATACACTGCTGGTACATATAAACACACACACCAAGGCCTCATACACTGCTGGTACATGTAAACACACACACCAAGGCCTTATACACTGCTGGTACATATAAACACACACACCAAGGCCCTATACACTGCTGTTACATATAAACACACACACCAAGGCCTTATACACTGCTGGTACATATAAACACACACACCAAGGCCTTATACACTGCTGGTACATATAAACACACACACCAAGGCCTTATACACTGCTGGTACATATAAACACACACACCAAGGCCTCATACACTGCTGGTACATGTAAACACACACACCAAGGCCCTATACACTGCTGGTACATATAAACACACACACCAAGGCCTTATACACTGCTGGTACATATAAACACACACACCAAGGCCTTATACACTGCTGGTACATATAAACACACACACCAAGGCCTCATACACTGCTGGTACATGTAAACACACACACCAAGGCCTTATACACTGCTGGTACATATAAACACACACACCAAGGCCCTATACACTGCTGGTACATATAAACACACACACCAAGGCCTTATACACTGCTGGTACATATAAACACACACACCAAGGCCTTATACACTGCTGGTACATATAAACACACACACCAAGGCCTTATACACTGCTGGTACATATAAACACACACACCAAGGCCTCATACACTGCTGGTACATGTAAACACACACACCAAGGCCCTATACACTGCTGGTACATATAAACACACACACCAAGGCCTTATACACTGCTGGTACATATAAACACACACACCAAGGCCCTATACACTGCTGGTACATATAAACACACACACCAAGGCCCTATACACTGCTGGTACATATAAACACACACACCAAGGCCTTATACACTGCTGGTACATATAAACACACACACCAAGGCCCTATACACTGCTGGTACATATAAACACACACACCAAGGCCCTATACACTGCTGGTGCATATAAACACACACACCAAGGCCCTATACACTGCTGGTACATATAAACACACACACCAAGGCCTTATACACTGCTGGTACATATAAACACACACACCAAGGCCTTATACACTGCTGGTACATATAAACACACACACCAAGGCCCTATACACTGCTGGTACATATAAACACACACACCAAGGCCTCATACACTGCTGGTACATATAAACACACACACCAAGGCCTTATACACTGCTGGTACATATAAACACACACACCAAGGCCTTATACACTGCTGGTACATATAAACAAACACACCAAGGCCCTATACACTGCTGGTACATATAAACACACACACCAAGGCCTTATACACTGCTGGTACATATAAACACACACACCAAGGCCTTATACACTGCTGGTACATATAAACACACACACCAAGGCCTTATACACTGCTGGTACATGTAAACACACACACCAAGGCCTTATACACTGCTGGTACATATAAACACACACACCAAGGCCTTATACACTGCTGGTACATATAAACACACACACCAAGGCCTTATACACTGCTGGTACATATAAACACACACACACCAAGGCCTTATACACTGCTGGTACATATAAACACACACACCAAGGCCTTATACACTGCTGGTACATATAAACACACACACCAAGGCCTTATACACTGCTGGTACATGTAAACACACACACCAAGGCCTTATACACTGCTGGTACATATAAACACACACACCAAGGCCTCATACACTGCTGGTACATATAAACACACACACCAAGGCCCTATACACTGCTGGTACATATAAACACACACACCAAGGCCTTATACACTGCTGGTACATATAAACACACACACCAAGGCCTTATACACTGCTGGTACATATAAACACACACACCAAGGCCTCATACACTGCTGGTACATATAAACACACACACCAAGGCCCTATACACTGCTGGTACATATAAACATTGTATACAGTAACACCCAACACTGGCCACACACACTAGGGCCCTATATTCTGCAGGTATGTACACACACCCAACACACTATATATAGTAACCTTGTAACCCTCCCTCCCTCCCAGGCCCCAACCATGTGTCCCTGTTCAAGGCGGATGGAGAGCTGTCAGACCTCAACAGTAAACTGCTTCTCTACTACACTCCTCAGGTGGGTGGCACACAAAAAGGCTCCTCCCAGACACAGGCTCCTCCCACACACAGGCTCCTCTCACACACAGGCTCCTCCCAGACACAGGCTCCTCCCAGGCACAGGCTCCTCCCAGACAGGCTCCTCCCAGACACAGGCTCCTCCCAGACACACAGGCTCCTCCCAGACACACAGGCTCCTCCCAGACACACAGGCTCCTCCCAGACATACAGGCTCCTCCCAGACACACAGGCTCCTCCCAGACACACAGGCTCCTCCCAGACACACAGGCTCCTCCCAGACACAGGCTCCTCCCAGACACAGGCTCCTCCCAGACACAGGCTCCTCCCAGACACACAGGCTCCTCCCAGACACACAGGCTCCTCCCAGACACACAGGCTCCTCCCAGACACACAGGCTCCTCCCAGACACACAGGCTCCTCCCAGACACACAGGCTCCTCCCAGACACACAGGCTCCTCCCAGACACAGGCTCCTCTCAGACACAGTCTCCTCCCACACACAGGCTCTTCTCAAAAGCAGCTTACTGTAAGTAGTGTACTTCAGAAATGGGAAAAAGTCAACATTTATGGACTGAATACCTTGTGGTCAAAAGCAGCCTACATCAGTGTAATCCAGTCACATTGTTACGAACCCCGTGGCTCTAAACGTCTAGGGTGGATGGACATGAGACCCGTAACATAAATTATGCAAATTAGGAGTGTGGCATGGAGCAGTGAGAACAAATGTGACACAACCACCATGAACTACCGTCAAACACAAATGGTTTATTTCAGAACACACGGTAAGGGTTTGGGAAAAAGGGCTGAGCAGGACCCAAGAAATGAAACAATAGTGTAAAACCCCCTAAACTGATCTAGCCTGCCTGAAGAACCGCTAGGCTACTGCTAGTCATACAAAAGTACAGTGGGTGGTCCGCTCAGGTCTAACTAGTGTTTTTAGACAGCTTTCTTCCTACGGGTAATGTACGCCCAAGGGCAACTAGCTTAAACTCCCCTTTTCCCAGAAACACACAAAGCTACCAAACAGGGTAATCAGCAATTAAGTACGTACACAATACACAGGACACAACAGTATCCACACTCACATAAAGAAATAGATTCTAACAAAGTTACCAACAGGGTAACCAGCAACTTAGTGAGTACACAATACACAGGACACAACAGTGTCCATACTCACATACGGAAATATTCTCTCTCTCTCTCAACAAACACAAGACTGGTTTTTATACAATGGGATGTGTGATTGAACAAACGAGTAACAGGTGGTGCAATGCACAGGAATGTTCACTGATTGGTCCAATCAGCAGACACCTCAACGACCACCAATCAGGAACATACAGGACACCTGTGATTAGGGCAGAAGGAGAGAAACACACAAAAACACAGGATACCTGTATCCGTAACACTCCCACCCTTAAAAGAGCAAACCACAATGGTTTGCGACACACGTACTATCACAACACCCAAATTCACAAATCATCCTGCCGGGATAACAAAAAAAAAACCTAGATCATTACACACGAGACAAAGCATCTGCCAACACATTATCCAACCCCTTTTTGTGGCGGATCTCCAAATTATAATTTTGCACGACAAGTGCCCAACGCATAAGGCGTTGGTTCTGGTTGTACATCCGGTGGAGAAAAACTAAGGGGTTATGGTCAGTATACACTATCACTGGTAATGCACTGGAACCAACATAAACTTCAAAGTACTGCAGAGCTAACAACAAAGCTAGAGCTTCTTGTTCAATGGTGGAATAGTTTGTCTGACATTTGTTAAATTTCCGTGAAAATAACAGACAGGATGGTCCACTCCACTCTGGTCTTGCTGCAGTAGAACAGCACCAGCACCTCTGGCACTTGCATCTACCTCCAGTTTAAACGGCCGTTCAAAATCTGGCGCAGCAAGAACAGGAGTACTACACAAGAGTGCTTTAGCAGTGTTGAAAGCAGTACAACAATCTTCAGACCATACAAATTTTCTCGCTCGGACTGAGCAAATCCGTTAATGGAGCAACTACAGCAGAGAAATTTTTACAGAAACTACGGTAGTAGCCAACCATCCCTAAAAACGGCGTAGCTCTCTTCTGGTGGTAGGTGCGGGAAATGCGTTTATAGCCGAGACCTTGGCATCTACAGGGCGCACCTGACCATGGCCGACCTGTTTACCAAGATAAGTAACAGTGGCCTTCCCAAACTCGCACTTTGCTAAGTTCAGGGTTAGAGAAGCGGTTGCTAGACGTTCACACACTACCCTTAGAGTTTTAACATGATCAGACCACTCAGTTGAATAAATGACCAGATCATCAAGGTAAGCACTACAATTAGGAACTCCAGCCAATACTGTGTTAACCAGGCGTTGGAAAGTGGCTGGTGCGTTCCGCATCCCAAATGCCATGACAGCATATTGTAGGAAGTGATCTGGGGTCACAAAGGCAGAGATGTCGGAGGCACGTGGGGTTAACGGCACCTGCCAGTAACCTTTAGAAGATCTAGTTTGGTTACATAAGTAGCAGCACCAACAGTATCAATACAGTCATCCAGTCTGGGTAACGGGAACGCAGTCGGGCACTGTGACAGCATTGACTTTCCGATAGTCCGTACATAATCTGGATGTCCCATCAGGTTTAGGAACCAGAATGCACGGAGAACTCCAAGGACTTGAACTTGGCATAGCCAGGTTATTCTCCAGCAAATAACCGACCTCACCCCTCATTATCTTTCTCTTAGCGACGTTGACACGATAAGGATGTTGCTTGATAGGTGCAGCGTTTCCAACATTAATGTCATGTTCTAACACATTAGTACATGTAGGAACATCATTAAAAAGACATGGAAAGCTGTGTAATAGCCTCACAATATCATCTGACTGTCTGTCCGTTAAATGAATCAGGCTTGACGGGAGAGACAGCAGCATCTCTGAATTGGGCAATCTAGCACACTGCTGCTGAGTATTGCGCAACTCCAAACCATCTCCGTCCACATCATTAACATGACCTCCCACTACAGCCGTAGCAGCAATAGAGACAGCCGACTCGGCCAGTTTCTCTGGACTGTCTACCTGAGTGACGGGTCTGGTGTGGTATGTCTTCAACATGTTAACGTGGCACACACGAGATTGACGTTTTCTATCAGGAGTCTGTATCACGTAGTCAGTTTCACTTAGTTTCTTTTCAATGACATAAGGACCAGAGAAACGTGCTGACAATGACGCTCCTGGCACAGGCAACAATACAAGAACTCGGTCACCTGGCTGCAGTGAACGAGAAACAGCCTGTGTGTCATAGTGTCGTTTCATCCGTTTCTGTGAGGAAGACAGCGCTTCCTTTGCTAGAGCACAGGCAGCATGTAGGCGCTCACGAAAGCGACTAACGTAGTCCAACACATTTTCTTTCACACACAACTCTTGTGACAAAAACTGATCCTTAAGGACTTTCATAGGTCCTCTCATGGTGTGTCCAAACACCAGTTCAGCTGGGCTGAACCCTAGAGATTCCTGTACTGTCTCACGGACAGCAAACAACACTAGAGGAACTCCCTCATCCCAATCTTTCTCAGATTCCATGCAATATTTACGGAGCATAGACTTCAGGGTCTGAGACTCTGGGTGATATGCGCTTGACACACGGTGTGTAACTGACAAGGATTTTAACACTTGTTTGAACAGTGTAGAAAGGAAATTCGTACCCTGATCAGTTTGTATCACCTTAGGTAACCCAAAAGTTGAGAAGAATTTGATCAACGCTTTACTCACCACCGGAGCAGTAATCCTTCGCAGAGGAATGGCCTCTGGGTACCTGGTGGCCACACACATAATTGTTAACATAAACTGGTTACCAGATTTTGTTTTTGGTAATGGTCCAACACAATCAACCATCACATGTTCGAAGGGTTCACCTATGGCCGGTATGGGACAAAGAGGCGCGGGGAAATAACCTGGTTCGGTTTCCCAACTACTTGACAGGTGTGGCAAGTCCGACAGAACCGAGCCACATCTTGTTTTAAGCCAGGCCAAAAGAAATGTCGCAAAACACGATCATAAGTCTTGGTGACTCCCAGATGTCCGGACCACTGGTGATCATGAGCGAGGGATAAAACATTTTGTCGAAAGGCTGTAGGAATCACTATTTGGTAAACAGCATTCCAATCTCCGCCAGCGTCAACATGGGATGTCCATTTACGCATGAGGAGATTACCATCAATGAAATATGCCATGTTTTTCTTCTTTAGCTCGTCCTCTGAGACAACACTAGAAAAACATTTAGCCAGGCTACTGTCAACCTGTTGGTTAGCGATCAGCTGCTCACAAGTGACTGGTAACTGTATTGCCTCAGCAACAAGTTCCACATCCTTCTTCCTTTCTCTGGGCTGTTGGTCAGACTGCACCAGCTTACCAGAGGTAGCACCCGAACTATCCTCTGGGTCACACTCTCTGAATAGAATCGTGTCTGACAAATCTATCACTTCACCCACTTGTCGTGCTTGAGCACGTGTGACAGCACAAGCGGGGAACACATCTGGATAACCCTGGGCCAGCTCCTCGGAGAGAGACTGGTCACTTTTATCCAATACCTCCAATATGGGTATCACCTTTCCTCCGGCAATATCGTTGCCCATTATAAATGTCACACCTTTTACTGGCAACATAGGACGTACGCCAACTCTGAACAATCCACTGACTAACTCAGAGTGTACGTTCACAAAGTGCAATGGCACTGGGACGAAACCCATTTCAATTCCTTGTACTAACACACTGGAACCACAATATGTATTATTAGACAAGGGCAACACATCAGCTAGTATGAACGACTGCGCCGCACCAGTATCTCTGAGGATTCTAACTGGACGCTGAGACGCTTCGTCATCTGATATAGAAACAAACCCCTCAAAAATGAACGGTTCATAACTGTGATCTGGGACAGGGACTTTCAAACCACATTCACTATGAGGCCTCTGTCTTGATTCCGGCCTTACAACCGATCGAATCAGCCCAACACCCGTTGGCGGCCTGGCGTGCTGAGGCATCCCCGGGTTTGCGTTTTAGCAGAAAGCAATCATTAACCATATGTCCCACCTTATGACAATAGAAACAGTGACGCACATCTTTTGGGCGTGCTGGATGTACTGCTGGTCGACTAGGATTAAAAGTTAGCAACTCCGCAGCCCTGCTCTCCGTACGAGCCGAAAACACGCTCTTATGCGTCAACACAAACTCGTCTGCCAATACAGACGCTTCCGACAGTGAGGATACTTTCTGTCTGCTCAGATAAACTACAATGCGTTCGGGTAAGCAATTTTTAAACTCTTCTAACAAGATTAACTCCCGTAGAGAGTTAAAATCAGTTATTTTACTAGCACTGTGCCATTTGTCAAACAGATTTCCTTTGTCTCTAGCAAACTCCACATAAGTCTGAGTAGGAGACTTTTTATGAGACTTAAATCTCTGTCGATATGCCTCAGGAACAAGCTCATAGGCACGAAGAACAGTAGCTTTGACCACTTCATAATTCAAACTGTCTTCAAGAGGTAGCGCTGCCAGAACCTCTTGGGCTTTACCTGTTAGTTTACACTGAAGTAATAGGCACCATACCTCTTCGGGCCATTTCAATGCTACCGCTATATACGTTCAAACACACTGAAATAGGAATCAACATCTGACTCCCTGAACACAGGTACCAAGGTGATCTGCCTACTAATATCAAACGTAGCAGCCCGACACAGCTGGTGAGGATGGCTCACTAGCAGGCATAGTATTAGCAGAGACTAACCTCGCTGTTTCTGCCTCTAGTTCCATTTTACGCACCTCCAGTTCCATCTTACGCATCTCCAGTTCCATCTTACGCGTCTCCAGTTCTGCCTCCCCAGCTTACGCTGCTCCTGTTCTGCCTCTAGCTTACGCGTCTCCTGTTCTGCCTCTAGCTCCATTTTACGCATCTCCAGCTTGTCTTGCCTGATTTGTGCCCGCTCTTCCGCCTCCATTTGGAGCCGTGTCGAGCGGACATCCATCCTGGCATCATTGTCAGTCAGTGGGGAGAGTGGGTCATAACGGGGCAATGTGGCTGGAGCCTTAGTCTCGTCCTCAGACACTGATGGGCTTACAGGAACAGCAACCACATCCCCTACAGGAGCAGCAGACTCAGGCGGCGGTAACTCAAGCACTCGTCGTTTAACAATATCGCTAGCACTACTTCCCTAACTTCTGCTTTCACTAAACCCCTCGGTATGGGTACAGAAAAGTGGTCAGCCAAAACCTGTAGATCCACTCTACGGCAATTCTCAAAAACCTCCCACGTAGGGTTTTCCAAAAATGCCTCCAACTCAAAAGTAGCCATCCTACTAGCAACACGAGCCGTCGACTACTGAACACACAAAAAAAACAGGTAGTACAGCTGCCAAGCTCAACACTGAACCAGACACTTACTAATTTGCACGAGTAGCATGGGATAGATCCCGGACGAACCCCCACTTTATGTTACGAACCCCGTGGCTCTAAACGTCTAGGGTGGATGGACATGAGACCCGTAACATAAATTATGCAAATTAGGAGTGTGGCATGGAGCAGTGAGAACAAATGTGACACAACCACCATGAACTACCGTCAAACACACATGGTTTATTTCAGAACACACGGTAAGGGTTTGGGAAAAAGGGCTGAGCAGGACCCAAGAAATGAAACAATAGTGTAAAACCCCCTAAACTGATCTAGCCTGCCTGAAGAACCGCTAGGCTACTGCTAGTCATACAAAAGTACAGTGGGTGGTCCGCTCAGGTCTAACTAGTGTTTTTAGACAGCTTTCTTTCTACGGGTAATGTACGCCCAAGGGCAACTAGCTTAAACTCCCCTTTTCCCAGAAACACACAAAGCTACCAAACAGGGTAATCAGCAATTAAGTACGTACACAATACACAGGACACAACAGTATCCACACTCACATAAAGAAATAGATTCTAACAAAGTTACCAACAGGGTAACCAGCAACTTAGTGAGTACACAGGACACAACAGTGTCCATACTCACATACGGAAATATTCTCTCTCTCTCTCTCTCTCAACAAACACAAGACTGGTTTTTATACAATGGGATGTGTGATTGAACAAACGAGTAACAGGTGGTGCAATGCACAGGAATGTTCACTGATTGGTCCAATCAGCAGACACCTCAACGACCACCAATCAGGAACATACAGGACACCTGTGATTAGGGCAGAAGGAGAGAAACACACAAAAACACAGGATACCTGTATCCGTAACACACATCAAGTAGTAACACTGTACTAACAACAGGTAGTATGTTTATTTACAATTTACAATCTGTAGAAACAATGAGAATAGAAAGGTTCAGAACTTTTGTAAAACATCACAGTACAGTTGAAAGATATATGGCAAATATAAATCCAATATGGATGGTGTTGAATGGAGTTGAAGGATGGGACTAATAACAACTAACAACAACCAATAACAACAAGATAACTAATAATGTAAGCATACTGTGTCCATAATAAGCATAATAAGTATATAGGTTATAGGTTGAGAGCTTTTGTGAAAGAGCACAGTTAGAAAGATATGGTATGGCATATAGAAGCAAACCGGATGGACATCATGAAAATGATCGGAGAGGTTGAGGCTAGAGGAAGTTCAAGAGTAAAAACAAACAAAATAGAATTATTGTAAAATTGACTGTGTCCATAAAATGTATATAGTATGTATAAGCTGGAAGAAGAGGCCTAAGCGTTGTTGTTCACTAGTTTACTCCAATCAGGGAAGGGGTGGTGGGGTTGGAAGATAATAAAGGGAAATATTTTTTTAAAGGATGTGTATGTGTATGTATGTATGTGTGTATATATGTGTGTGTGTGTATGTGTGTGTGTGTATATATATATATATATATTTATTTATTTATTTATTTGCGAGGGGAAAAAAACATATGGGGGATTGGAAGTGATGCAGACAGTTACATTGATGGAAGTTACAATCTATCTGCAATATTAAAGCTGATCTACCCCCCCAAAAAAAATAGGTAGTAATGCTGTAGTAACAACAGGTAGTAACAACAGGTAGTAACGCTGTAGTAACAACAGGTAGTAACGCTGTAGTAACAACAGGTAGTAATGCTGTAGTAACAACATGTAGTAATGCTGTACTAACAGGTAGTAACGCTGTACTAACAACAGGTAGTAACGCTGTACTAACAACAGGTAGTAACGCTGTACTAACAACAGGTAGTAACGCTGTACTAACAACAGGTAGTAACGCTGTACTAACAACAGGTAGTAACGCTGTACTAACAACAGGTAGTAACGCTGTACTAAGAACAGGTAGTAACGCTGTACTAACAACAGGTAGTAACGCTGTACTAACAATAGGTCGTAACAACAGGTAGTCACGCTGTACTAACAACAGGTAGTCACGCTGTACTAACAGGTAGTCACGCTGTACTAACAACAGGTAGTAACAACAGGTAGTAACGCTGTAGTAACAACAGGTAGTAATGCTGTAGTAATAACATGTAGTAACACTGTAGTCACGCTGTAGTAACAACAGGTAGTAACGCTGTACTAACAGGTAGTAACGCTGTACTAACAGGTAGTAACGCTGTACTAACAGGTAGTAACGCTGTACTAACAGGTAGTAACGCTGTACTAACAGGTAGTAACGCTGTAGTAACAACAGGTAGTAACGCTGTAGTAACAGGTAGTAGTAACGGGTAGTAACAACGGGTAGTAATGCTGTAGTAACAACATGTAGTAACAACAGGTAGTACCACTGTAGTAACAGGTAGTAACACTGTACTAACATGTAGTAACGCTGTAGTAACAACAGGTAGTAATGCTGTAGTAACAACATGTAGTAATGCTGTACTAACAGGTAGTAACGCTGTAGTAACAACAGGTAGTAACGCTGTAGTAATGCTGTAGTAACAACAGGTAGTAACGCTGTAGTAACAACAGGTAATAATGCTGTAGTAACAACAGGTAGTAACACTGTAGTAACAGCAGGTAGTAACAACAGGTAGTAACGCTGTAGTAACAACAGGTAGTAACGCTGTACTAACAACAGGTAGTAACAACAGGTAGTAATGCTGTAGTAACAACAGGTAGTAACGCAGTAGTAACAACACTAACAACAGGTAGTAACAACAGGTAGTAACGCTGTAGTAACAACGGGTAGTAACGCTGTAGTAACAACAGGTAGTAACGCTGTAGTAACAACAGGTAGTAACAACAGGTAGTAATGCTGTAGTAACAACATGTAGTAACGCTGTACTAACAACAGGTAGTAACGCTGTACTAACAACAGGTAATTACGCTGTAGTATCAACAGGTAGTAACAACAGGTAGTAACGCTGTAGTAACAACAGGTTGTAACACTGTAGTAACAACAGGTAGTAACAACAGGTAGTAACGCTGTAGTAACAACAGGTAGTAATGCTGTAGTAATAACATGTAGTAACACTGTAGTCACGCTGTAGTAACAACAGGTAGTAACGCTGTACTAACAGGTAGTAACGCTGTACTAACAGGTAGTAACACTGTACTAACAGGTAGTAATGCTGTAGTAACAGGTAGTAGTAACAGGTAGTAACAACAGGTAGTAATGCTGTAGTAACAACATGTAGTAACAACAGGTAGTACCACTGTACTAACAGGTAGTAACACTGTACTAACAGGTAGTAACGCTGTAGTAACAACATGTAGTAATGCTGTACTAACAGGTAGTAACGCTGTAGTAATAACAGGTAGTAACACTGTAGTAATGCTGTAGTAACAACAGGTAGTAACGCTGTAGTAACAACAGGTAATAATGCTGTAGTAACAACAGGTAGTAACGCTGTAGTAACAGCAGGTAGTAACAACAGGTAGTAACGCTGTAGTAACAACAGGTACTAACAACAGGTACTAACAACAGGTACTAACAACAGGTAGTAACAACAGGTAGTAACGCTGTAGTAACAACAGGTAGTAACGCTGTAGTAACAGGTAGTAACGCTGTAGTAACAACAGGTAGTAACAACAGGTAGTAATGCTGTAGTAACAACAGGTAGTAACGCTGTAGTAACAACATGTAGTAACGCTGTACTAACAACAGGTAGTAACGCTGTACTAACAACAGGTAGTAACGCTGTACTAACAACAGGTAGTAACGCTGTACTAACAATAGGTCGTAACAACAGGTAGTCACGCTGTACTAACAACAGGTAGTCACGCTGTACTAACAACAGGTAGTCACGCTGTACTAACAACAGGTAGTCACGCTGTACTAACAGGTAGTCACGCTGTACTAACAGGTAGTAACGCTGTAGTAACAACAAGTAATTACGCTGTAGTATCAACAGGTAGTAACAACATGTAGTAACGCTGTAGTAACAACAGGTTGTAACACTGTAGTAACAACAGGTAGTAACACTGTAGTAACAACAGGTAGTAACAACAGGTAGTAATGCTGTAGTAACAACAGGTAGTAATGCTGTAGTAATAACATGTAGTAACACTGTAGTCACGCTGTAGTAACAACAGGTAGTAACGCTGTACTAACAGGTAGTAACGCTGTACTAACAGGTAGTAATGCTGTACTAACAGGTAGTAACACTGTACTAACAGGTAGTAACGCTGTAGTAACAACAGGTAGTAACGCTGTAGTAACAGGTAGTAACGCTGTAGTAACAACAGGTAGTAACAACAGGTAGTAATGCTGTAGTAACAACAGGTAGTAACGCTGTAGTAACAACATGTAGTAACGCTGTACTAACAACAGGTAGTAACGCTGTACTAACAACAGGTAGTAACGCTGTACTAACAACAGGTAGTAACGCTGTACTAACAATAGGTCGTAACAACAGGTAGTCACGCTGTACTAACAACAGGTAGTCACGCTGTACTAACAACAGGTAGTCACGCTGTACTAACAGGTAGTCACGCTGTACTAACAGGTAGTAACGCTGTAGTAACAACAAGTAATTACGCTGTAGTATCAACAGGTAGTAACAACATGTAGTAACGCTGTAGTAACAACAGGTTGTAACACTGTAGTAACACTGTAGTAACAACAGGTAGTAACAACAGGTAGTAATGCTGTAGTAACAACAGGTAGTAATGCTGTAGTAATAACATGTAGTAACACTGTAGTCACGCTGTAGTAACAACAGGTAGTAACGCTGTACTAACAGGTAGTAACGCTGTACTAACAGGTAGTAACGCTGTACTAACAGGTAGTAATGCTGTACTAACAGGTAGTAACACTGTACTAACAGGTAGTAACGCTGTAGTAACAACAGGTAGTAACGCTGTAGTAACAGGTAGTAGTAACAGGTAGTAACAACATGTAGTAATGCTGTAGTAACAACATGTAGTAACAACAGGTAGTACCACTGTAGTAACAACATGTAGTAACACTGTACTAACAGGTAGTAACGCTGTAGTAACAACATGTAGTAATGCTGTACTAACAGGTAGTAACGCTGTAGTAATAACAGGTAGTAACACTGTAGTAATGCTGTAGTAACAACAGGTAGTAACGCTGTAGTAACAACAGGTAATAATGCTGTAGTAACAACAGGTAGTAACGCTGTAGTAACAGCAGGTAGTAACAACAGGTAGTAACGCTGTAGTAACAACATGTAGTAACGCTGTACTAACAACAGGTAGTAACAACAGGTAGTAGTGCTGTAGTAACAACAGGTAGTAACGCAGTAGTAACAACAGGTAGTAACGCAGTAGTAACAACAGGTAGTAACGCTGTACTAACAACAGGTACTAACAACAGGTACTAACAACAGGTAGTAACGCTGTAGTAACAACAGGTAGTAACGCTGTAATAACAACAGGTAGTAACGCTGTAGTAACAACAGGTAGTAACGCTGTAGTAACGCTGTAGTAACAACATGTAGTAACGCTGTAGTAACAACCGGTAGTAACGCTGTAGTAATAACAGGTAGTAACGCTGTAGTAACAGGTAGTAACGCTGTAGTAACAACAGGTAGTAACAACAGGTAGTAGTGCTGTAGTAACAACAGGTAGTAACGCTGTAGTAACAACAGGTAGTAACGCTGTAGTAACAACAGGTAGTAACGCTGTAGTAACAACAGGTAGTAACGCTCTAGTAACAGCAGGTAGTAACGCTGTAGTAACAGCAGGTAGTAACGCTGTAGTAACAACAGGTGGTAACGCTGTAGTAACAGCAGGTGGTAACGCTGTAGTAACAGCAGGTGGTAACGCTGTAGTAACAGCAGGTGGTAACGCTGTAGTAACAGCAGGTGGTAACGCTGTAGTAACAGCAGGTGGTAACGCTGTAGTAACGCTGTAGTAACAGCAGGTAGTAACGCTGTAGTAACAGCAGGTAGTAACGCTGTAGTAACAGCAGGTAGTAACGCTGTAGTAACAGCAGGTAGTGACGCTGTAGTAACAGCAGGTAGTGACGCTGTAGTAACAGCAGGTAGTGACGCTGTAGTAACAGCAGGTAGTGACGCTGTAGTAACAGCAGGTAGTAACGCTGTACTAACAGCAGGTAGTAACGCTGTACTAACAGCAGGTAGTAACGCTGTAGTAACAGCAGGTAGTAACGCTGTAGTAACAGCAGGTAGTAACGCTGTAGTAACAGCAGGTAGTAACGCTGTAGTAACAGCAGGTAGTAACGCTGTAGTAACAGCAGGTAGTAACGCTGTAGTAACAGCAGGTAGTAACGCTGTAGTAACAGCAGGTAGTAACGCTGTAGTAACAGCAGGTAGTAACGCTGTAGTAACAGCAGGTAGTAACGCAGTAGTAACAACAGGTAGTAACGCTGTAGTAACAACAGGTAGTAGCGCTGTAGTAACAACAGGTAGTAACGCTGTAGTAACAACAGGTAGTAACGCTGTAGTAACAACAGGTAGTAACGCTGTAGTAACAACAGGTAGTAACGCTGTAGTAACAACAGGTAGTAACGCTGTAGTAACAACAGGTAGTAACGCTGTAGTAACAGCAGGTAGTAACGCTGTAGTAACAGCAGGTAGTAACGCTGTAGTAACAGCAGGTAGTAACTCTGTAGTAACAGCAGGTAGTAACAACATGTAGTAACAGCAGGTAGTAACAACAGGTAGTAATGCTGTACTAACAACAGGTAGTAACGCTGTACTAACAACAGGTAGTAACGCTGTAGTAACAACATGTAGTAACGCTGTAGTAACAACAGGTAGTAACGCTGTAGTAACAGCAGGTAGTAACGCTGTAGTAACAGCAGGTAGTAACGCTGTAGTAACAGCAGGTAGTAACGCTGTAGTAACAGCAGGTAGTAACGCTGTAGTAACAGCAGGTAGTAACGCTGTAGTAACAGCAGGTAGTAACGCTGTAGTAACGCTGTAGTAACAGCAGGTAGTAACGCTGTAGTAACAGCTGGTAGTAACGCTGTAGTAACAGCAGGTAGTAACGCTGTAGTAACAGCAGGTAGTAACGCTGTAGTAACAGCAGGTAGTAACGCTGTAGTAACAGCAGGTAGTAACGCTGTAGTAACAGCAGGTAGTAACGCTGTACTAACAACAGGTAGTAACGCAGTAGTAACAACAGGTAGTAACGCAGTAGTAACAACAGGTAGTAACGCTGTAGTAACAACAGGTAGTAACGCTGTAGTAACAACATGTAGTAACGCTGTACTAACAACATGTAGTAACACTGTAGTAACAACAGGTAGTAACAACAGGTAGCAACGCTGTAGTAACAACAGGTAGTAACAACAGGTAGTAGTGCTGTAGTAACAACAGGTAGTAATGCAGTAGTAACAACAGGTAGTAACGCAGTAGTAACAACAGGTAGTAACGCAGTAGTAACAACAGGTAGTAACGCAGTAGTAACAACAGGTAGTAACGCAGTAGTAACAACAGGTAGTAACGCTGTAGTAACAACAGGTAGTAATGCTGTAGTAACAACAGGTAGTAACGCTGTACTAACAACAGGTAGTAACGTTGTACTAACAGGTAGTAACAACAGGTAGTAACGCTGTACTAACAACAGGTAGTAACGCAGTAGTAACAACAGGTAGTAACGCTGTAGTAACAACAGGTAGTAACACTGTACTAACAACAGGTAGTAACACTGTACTAACAGGTAGTAACACTGTACTAACAACAGGTAGTAAGGCTGTAGTAACAGCAGGTAGTAACAATGTCATTAACACGTGTATTTTGTCTCAGGCCTTCAAGAGTCAGATCTGTGTGGACCTGTCTCCTAACCTCCAGTATGATGGCAGACTGACAGGCCACAGGGTGGTGAACTGGGACATCAAGGTGTGTTGATCCTCATTCTCCAACAGTTGCTACTGTCTTTGTTAACCAAGAGCTCAGTAAACTAGTTTGACCTGGGTCTTACAACATCACTGTGCCTTGAGTGACAAGACTTTGAGTGACTGTATGTGTGTGTGTGTGTGTGTGTGTGTGTGTGGTGTGTGTATCCCTGTAGGATGTGTTGAACACGGTGGGGGGCATGGGGGTGCTGCTGCCCCTCCTGGAACAGGTGTGTGAGGCAGAGCAGGCGGAGGGAGGAGGTCAGGAGACATCAGACCTGCTGGGACCAGAACTAACCTCTAGCTCCTCCCGGGGGCCTGTCGACATGCTGCTGCCACTGGGCAGGTCCTCCGGTCAGTAGCCAGTACAGTGTGTGTGTGTACTCCTGTATGTGTGTGTTGGAGACAATAGAGAGACAGATATTATACTGTATTATAAACTGGGTAGTTTGATTCCAGGATGTTGATTGGCGGAAAACAGCATTGCAGCCGTGTGTATATCAGACAATCATAACCACAGGCATACTTGTTTACTGCTCTAATTACCTTGGTGACCAGTTTATAATAGCAATAAGGCACCTCGGGGGTTTCTGGTATATGGCCAACATACCACGGCTAAGGGCTGTATCCAGGCTGCACTCCGCTTTGGGTTGTGCCTAAGAACAGCCCTTAGCCGTGGTATATTGGCCATATACCAGAAACCCCCGGGGTGCCTTATTGCTATTATAAACTGGTTACCAACGTAATTAGAGCAGGAAAAATAAATGTTTAGTCATACCATGGCTTTCAGCCAATCAGCATTCAGGGCTCGAACCACCCAGTTTATAATGGCCAATATGTACAAAAGTATGTGGACACCCCTTCAAATTAGTGGATTCGGCTATTTCAGTATAAAATCGAGCACACAGCCATGCAATCTCCATAGACAAATATTGGCAGTAGAATGGCCTTACTGAAGAGCTCAGTGACTTTCAATGTGACACTGTCATAGGATGCCACCTTTCCAACAAGTCCTTTCGTCAAATTTCTGCCCTATTGTGAAGTGGAAACGTCTAAGAGCAACAACGGCTCAGCCGCGAAGTGGTTGGCCACACAAGCTCACACAACGGGACCACCGAGTGCTGAAGCGCGTAGCGCGTAAAAATTGTCTGTCCTTGGTTGAAACACTCACTACTGAGTTCCAAACTGCCTCTGGACGCAACGTCAGAACAAGAACTGTTCGTTGGGAGCTTCATAAAATGGGTTTCCATGGCTGAGCAGCCGCACACAAGCCTAACATCACCATGCGCAATGCCAAGCGTCGGCTGGAGTGGTGTAAAGCTCGCCGCCATTGGACACTGGAGCAGTGGAAACGCGTTCTCTGGAGTGATGAATCACGCTGCACCATCTGGCAGTCCGACGGACGAATCTGGGTTTGGCGGATGCCAGGAGAACGCTACCTGCCCCAAATCATAGTGACAACTGTAAAGTTTGGTGGAGGAGGAATAATGGTCTGTGCTGTTTTTCATGGTTCGGGCCAGGCCACTTAGTTCCAGTGAAGGGAAATCTTAATGCTACAGTATACAATGACATTCTAGACGATTCTGTGCTTCCAAATTTATGGCAACATTTTGGGGAAGGCCCTTTCCTGTTTCAGCATGACAATGCCCCCGTGCACAAAACGAGGTCCATACAGAAATGGTTTGTCGAGATCGGTGGGGAAGAACTTGACTGGCCTGCACAGAGCTCTGACCTCAACCCCATCGAACACCTTTGGGATGAATTGGAACGTCGACTGCGAGCCAGGCCTAATCGTCCAACATCAGTGCCCGACCTCACTAATGTTCTTGTAGCTGAATGGAAGCAATGTTCCAACATCTAGTGGAAAGCCTTCCCAGAAGATTGGAGGCTGTTATAGCAGCAAAGGGGGGACCAACTCCATATTAATGCCCATGATTTTGTAATGAGATGTTCGACGAGCAGGTGTCCACATACTTTTGGTAATGTAGTGTTCCACATCCCCTCTGGCCTTATTGCTTAATTAACATCCTTTGCAAGGTCAGTGGGTGTTAAAGCACAATGTTACTGGGAATACTGATTGAACTCAGTAGTTTGGACATGGGTGGGACATTTTCATTGTGGAAATGGTGCTCCATGAATGAACACTGATGAAGCGCTATCGTACTCAATAGCCTTATTTTACATAATTGAACTTAGTGTGTGTGTGTGTGTGTGTGTGTGTGTGTGTCTCAGATGGTCGGCTGGAGAGGAACAGTGTAGCAGCCTTCCTGCTGATGGTGAAGAATCTGATTCGTCATCACCCTGTCAACCAGGAGAGCCTACTGAACTGCCACGGACCCAGCATTATAGGAGCCATGCTCACTAAGGTACTGTCCCATTACAGGAGCCATGCTCACTAAGGTACTGGCCCATTATAGGAGCCATGCTCACTAAGGTACTGGCCCATTATAGGAGCCATGCTCACTAAGGTACTGGCCCATTACAGGAGCCATGCTCACTAAGGTACTGGCCCATTACAGGAGCCATGCTCACTAAGGTACTGGCCCATTATAGGAGCCATGCTCACTAAAGTACTGTCCCATTATAGGAGCCATGCTCACTAAGGTACTGGCCCATTATAGGAGCCATGCTCACTAAGGTACTGGCCCATTATAGGAGCCATGCTCACTAAGGTACTGGCCCATTCTAGGAGCCATGTTCACTAAGGTACTGTCCATTATAGGAGCCATGCTCACTAAGGTACTGGCCCATTACAGGAGCCATGCTCACTAAGGTACTGGACCATTCTAGGAGCCATGCTCACTAAGGTACTGTCCCATTATAGGAGCCATGTTCACTAAGGTACTGTCTATTATAGGAGCCATGCTCACTAAGGTACTGGCCCATTACAGGAGCCATGCTCACTAAGGTACTGTCCATTATAGGAGCCATGTTCACTAAGGTACTGTCCCATTACAGGAGCCATGCTCACTAAGGTACTGGCCCATTCTAGGAGCCATGTTCACTAAGGTACTGTCCATTATATGAGCCATGCTCACCAAGGTACTGTCCCATTATAGGAGCCATGCTCACTAAGGTACTGTCCCATTATAGGAGCCATGCTCACTAAGGTACTGGCCCATTACAGGAGCCATGCTCACTAAGGTATTGGCCCATTCTAGGAGCCATGCTCACTAAGGTACTGGCCCATTACAGGAGCCATGCTCACTAAGGTACTGGCCCATTACAGGAGCCATGCTCACTAAGGTACTGGCCCATTACAGGAGCTAAAACCTGGGTCACGTTATTGTGTGTAGTGACTAATGTACAGACCAGAGCCATCATCATCCTACAGTACTGTAGTGACTAATGTACAGACCAGAGCTATCATCATCCTACAGTACTGTAGTGGCTAATGTACAGACCAGAGCCATCATCATCCTACAGTACTGTAGTGGCTAATGTACAGACCAGATCCATCATCATCCTACAGTACTGTAGTGGCTAATGTACAGACCAGAGCCATCATCATCCTACAGTACTGTAGTGGCTAATGTACAGACCAGAGCCATCATCATCCTACAGTACTGTAGTGGCTAATGTACCGACCAGAGCCATCATCATCCTACAGTACTGTAGTGGCTAATGTACAGACCAGAGCTATCATCATCCTACAGTACTGTAGTGGCTAATGTACAGACCAGAGCCATCATCATCCTACAGTACTGTAGTGGCTAATGTACAGACCAGAGCCATCATCATCCTACAGTACTGTAGTGGCTACAGTGGCGGCAGGTAGCTTAGTGGGTAAGAGCGTTGTGCCAGTAACCGAAAGTTCGCTGGTTCTAATCCCCGAGCCGACTAGGTGAAAAATCTGTCGATGTGCCCTTGAGCAAGGCACTTAACCCTAATTGCTCCTGTAAGTCGCTCTGGATAAGAGCGTCTGCTAAATGACCAAAAATAAATAAAAAATAAATAAAATATAATGTACAGACCAGAGCCATCATCATCCTACAGTACTGTAGTGGCTAATGTACAGACCAGAGCCATCATCATCCTACAGTACTGTAGTGGCTAATGTACAGACCAGAGCTATCATCATCCTACAGTACTGTAGTGGCTAATGTACAGACCAGAGCCATCATCATCCTACAGTACTGTAGTGGCTAATGTACAGACCAGAGCCATCATCATCCTACAGTACTGTAGTGGCTAATGTACAGACCAGAGCTATCATCATCCTACAGTACTGTAGTGGCTAATGTACAGACCAGAGCCATCATCATCCTACAGTACTGTAGTGGCTAATGTACAGACCAGAGCCATCATCATCCTACAGTACTGTAGTGGCTAATGTACAGACCAGAACCATCATCATCCTACAGTACTGTAGTGGCTAATGTACAGACCAGAACTATCATCATCCTACAGTACTGTAGTGGCTAATGTACAGACCAGAACCATCATCATCCTACAGTACTGTAGTGGCTAATGTACAGACCAGAACCATCATCATCCTACAGTACTGTAGTGGCTAATGTACAGACCAGAACCATCATCATCCTACAGTACATTCCAGAGGTGGTGTCTAGGAGCGTAGAGGAAGTGGGGCTGGTGGTGTGACAGGATATGATGTAATATATGACTGCTGGGCTGAGCATCCTGTTAGGAAACCCTGCTCTAACAATCCCACACAATTACCTCTAAACACACACACACACACTGAGGTATGCTCGTACATGCACGCACTTGCGCACATGCATACAAACACAACACACAAGCACGCAGTGTCACACTGACTCCCCCATGAACCCACTATCACACCCCCTCACACACACACAGTGACTCCCCGTCACAGTGCCACACTGTCACACACCATGTCACGTTGAGAGTAACTCCCTCAACGACAGGTAGTTTTACTTTACTTAGTCATTTGACCTTGGTACCTCTGATTTCTCCCTACAGTAGCATAGATACAGTACAAACACTTCTACATCTTGTAAAACTTTTGAATCTTCTTCTCTTGTCGTGTTACATGGAGCATGTTATACGAAGCAATTTTTTCAGAAAGCAGAGAAAATACAATCTCATCTCCTCTACCCAACTCTCTCCCTCCCCCATCTGTCTCTCCCTCCCCCATCTGTCTCTCCCTCCCCTATCTGTCTCTCCCTCCCCCATCTGTCTCTCCCTCCCCTATCTGTCTCTCCCTCCCCTATCTGTCTCTCCCTCCCCTATCTGTCTCTCCCTCCCCCATCTGTCTCTCCCTCCCCCATCTGTCTCTCCCTCCCCCATCTGTCTCTCCCTCCCCCATCTGTCTCTCCCTCCCCCATCTGTCTCTCCCTCCCCCATCTGTCTCTCCCTCCCCCATCTGTCTCTCCCTCCCCCATCTGTCTCTCCCTCCCCCATCTGTCTCTCCCTCCCCTATCTGTCTCTCCCTCCCCTATCTGTCTCTCCCTCCCCCATCTGTCTCTCCCTCCCCTATCTGTCTCTCCCTCCCTATCTGTCTCTCCCTCCCCTATCTGTCTCTCCCTCCCCATCTGTCTCTCCCTCCCCCATCTGTCTCTCCCTCCCCCATCTGTCTCTCCCTCCCCCATCTGTCTCTCCCTCCCCTATCTGTCTCTCCCTCCCCCATCTGTCTCTCCCTCCCCCATCTGTCTCTCCCTCCCCCATCTGTCTCTCCCTCCCCTATCTGTCTCTCCCTCCCCATCTGTCTCTCCCTCCCCCATCTGTCTCTCCCTCCCCCATCTGTCTCTCCCTCCCCCATCTGTCTCTCCCTCCCCTATCTGTCTCTCCCTCCCCCATCTGTCTCTCCCTCCCCTATCTGTCTCTCCCTCCCCCATCTGTCTCTCCCTCCCCCATCTGTCTCTCCCTCCCCTATCTGTCTCTCCCTCCCCATCTGTCTCTCCCTCCCCCATCTGTCTCTCCCTCCCCTATCTGTCTCTCCCTCCCCCATCTGTCTCTCCCTCCCCCATCTGTCTCTCCCTCCCCCATCTGTCTCTCCCTCCCCCATCTGTCTCTCCCTCCCCCATCTGTCTCTCCCTCCCCTATCTGTCTCTCCCTCCCCCATCTGTCTCTCCCTCCCCCATCTGTCTCTCCCTCCCCCAGGTCCCAGGCTGTATGATCGATATGTCTGTACTGATGGCGTGTCAGTTCCTGTTTGAGCAGGTCTCCAGTGAGGACAACAGTCCGTTGCTCCTGCTGCTCTACCAGCACCTGTTGTTCGACTTCCGCATCTGGAGCAGCAGCCACTTCGCTGTGTGTCTGGGTAAGAGCAGTCAGCCACTGGTAGCCAGTTGTGTAGGCCTTTTGAACATCAGAGCAGTCAGCCACTGGTAGCCAGTTGTGTAGGCCTTTTGAACATCAGAGCAGTCAGCCACTGGTAGCCAGTTGTGTAGGCCTTTTGAACATCAGAGCAGTCAGCCACTGGTAGCCAGTTGTGTAGGCCTTTTGAACATCAGAGCAGTCAGCCACTGGTAGCCAGTTGTGTAGGCCTTTTGAACATCAGAGCAGTCAGCCACTGGTAGCCAGTTGTGTAGGCCTTTTGAACATCAGAGCAGTTGTTGGCTAAAGCACAAACATCTGTGGGAGGGTTATGTCTAGCATGTCGTCCCTACAGTGTGCAAGACTAATCCAGTAACAACAGACTTTGGTTGGCTCTGTCAAAGCTAACTCTACCCCTTTCATATGCATGTAGAGACTCTGTCAAAGCTAACTCTACCCCTTTCATATGCATGTAGAGGCTCTGTCAAAGCTAACTCTGCCCCTTTCATATGCATGTAGAGACTCTGTCAAAGGTACAGTGGGGAAAAAAAGTATTTAGTCAGCCACCAATTGTGCAAGTTCTCCCACTTAAAAAGATGAGCGAGGCCTGTAATTTTCATCATAGGTACACGTCAACTATGACAGACAAAATGAGAAAAATAAATCCAGAAAATCACATTGTAGGATTTTTAATGAATTTATTTGCAAATTATGGTGGAAAATAAGTATTTGGTCAATAACAAAAGTTTCTCAATACTTTGTTATATACCCTTTGTTGGCAATGACACAGGTCAAACGTTTTCTGTAAGTCTTCACAAGGTTTTCACACACTTGCTGGTATTTTGGCCCATTCCTCCATGCAGATCTCCTCTAGAGCAGTGATGTTTTGGGGCTGTCGCTGGGCAACACGGACTTTCAACTCCCTCCAAAGATTTTCTATGGGGTTGAGATCTGGAGACTGGCTAGGCCACTCCAGGACCTTGAAATGCTTCTTACGAAGCCACTCCTTCGTTGCCCGGGCGGTGTGTTTGGGATCATTGTCATGCTGAAAGACCCAGCCACGTTTCATCTTCAATGCCCTTGCTGATGGAAGGAGGTTTTCACTCAAAATCTCACGATACATGGCCCCATTCATTCTTTCCTTTACATGGATCAGTCGTCCTGGTCCCTTTGCAGAAAAACAGCCCCAAAGCATGATGTTTCCACCCCCATGCTTCACAGTAGGTATGGTGTTCTTTGGATGCAACTCAGCATTCTTTGTCCTCCAAACACGACGAGTTGAGTTTTTACCAAAAAGTTATATTTTGGTTTCATCTGACCATATGACATTCTCCCAATCCTCTTCTGGATCATCCAAATGCACTCTAGCAAACTTCAGACGGGCCTGGACATGTACTGGCTTAAGCAGGGGGGACACGTCTTGCACTGCAGGATTTGAGTCCCTGGCGGCGTAGTGTGTTACTGATGGTAGGCTTTGTTACTTTGGTCCCAGCTCTCTGCAGGTCATTCACTAGGTCCCCCCGTGTGGTTCTGGGATTTTTGCTCACCGTTCTTGTGATCATTTTGACCCCACGTTGTGAGATCTTGCGTGGAGCCCCAGATCGAGGGAGATTATCAGTGGTCTTGTATGTCTTCCATTTCCTAATAATTGCTCCCACAGTTGATTTCTTCAAACCAAGCTGCTTACCTATTGCAGATTCAGTCTTCCCAGCCTTGTGCAGGTCTACAATTTTGTTTCTTGTGTCCTTTGACAGCTCTTTGAGCTCTTTGGTCTTGGCCATAGTGGAGTTTGGAGTGTGACTGTTTGAGGTTGTGGACAGGTGTCTTTTATACTGATAACAAGTTCAAACAGGTGCCATTAATACAGGTAACGAGTGGAGGACAGAGGAGCCTCTTAAAGAAGAAGTTACAGGTCTGTGAGAGCCAGAAATCTTGCTTGTTTGTATGTGACCAAATACTTATTTTCCACCATAATTTGCAAATAAATTCATTAAAAATCCTACAATGTGATTTTCTGGAGAAAAAAATTCTAATTTTGTCTGTCATAGTTGACGTGTACCTATGATGAAAATTACAGGCCTCTCTCATCTTTTTAAGTGGGAGAACTTGCACAATTGGTGGCTGACTAAATACTTTTTTCCCCCACTGTAACTCTGCCCCTTTCATATGCATGTAGAGACTCTGTCAAAGGTAACTCTGCCCCTTTCATATGCATGTAGAGACTCTGTCAAAGGTAAATCTGCCCCTTTCATATGCATGTAGAGACTCTGTCAAAGGTAACTCTGCCCCTTTCATATGCATGTAGAGACTCTGTCAAAGGTAACTCTGCCCCTTTCATATGCATGTAGAGACTCTGTCAAAGGTAACTCTGCCCCTTTCATATGCATGTAGAGACTCTGTCAAAGCTAACTCTGCCCCTTTCATATGCATGTAGAGACTCTGTCAAAGGTAACTCTGCCCCTTTCATATGCATGTAGAGACTCTGTCAAAGCTAACCCTGCCCCTTTCATATGCATGTAGAGACTCTGTCAAAGGTAACTCTGCCCCTTTCATATACAAGTAAAGACTCTATCAAAGCTAACCCTGCCCCTTTCATATACAAGTAGAGGCTCTGTCAAAGCTAACCCTGCCCCTTTCATATGCAAGTAGCCCAGGGATTTATAGAGACAGACTGAGGCATAAGCCTTTGGTACAGAGGGAATATATTATCATTATCATTATTATTACCCACTGATACTGTATGAATCAATACCCTCCAGGATGTAAGTCTGTGCTCATGTAACATCATATAAATGCATGCTGTTTTCCAGTGGTACATTTTCAGACTGCATTGTCAGTCAATAACATACAGTGAGGGAAAAAAGTATTTGATCCCCTGCTGATTTTGTACGTTTGCCCACTGACAAAGACATGATCAGTCTATAATTTTAATGGTAGGTTTATTTGAACAGTGAGAGACAACAAAAAAATCCATAAAAACAAATGTCAAAAATGTTATAAATTGATTTGCATTTTAATGAGGGAAATAAGTATTTGACCCTTCTGCAAAACATGACTTAGTACTTGGTGGCAAAACCCTTGTTGGCAATCACAGAGGTCAGACGTTTCTTGTAGTTGGCCACCAGGTTTGCACACATCTCAGGAGGGATTTTGTTCCACTCCTCTTTGCAGATCTTCTCCAAGTCATTAAGATTTCGAGGCTGACGTTTGGCAACTCAAACCTTCAGCTCCCTCCACAGATTTTCTATGGGATTAAGGTCTGGAGACTGGCTAGGCCACTCCAGGACCTTAATGTGCTTCTTCTTGAGCCACTCCTTTGTTGCCTTGGTCGTGTGTTTTGGGTCATTGTCATGCTGGAATACCCATCCACGACCCATTTTCAATGCCCTGGCTGAGGGAAGGAGGTTCTCACCCAAGATTTGACGGTATATGGCCCCGTCCATCATCCCTTTGATGCGGTGAAGTTGTCCTGTCCCCTTAGCAGAAAAACACCCCCAAAGCATAATGTTTCCACCTCCATGTTTGACGGTGGGGATGGTGTTCTTGGGGTCATAGTAAGCATTCCTCCTCCTCCAAACACGGTGAGTTGAGTTGATGCCAAAGAGCTCGATTTTGGTCTCATCTGACCACAACACTTTCACCCAGTTCTCCTCTGAATCATTCAGATGTTCATTGGCAAACTTCAGACGGCCCTGTATATGTGCTTTCTTGAGCAGGGGGACCTTGCGGGCGCTGCAGGATTTCAGTCCTTCACGGCGTAGTGTGTTACCAATTGTTTTCTTGGTGACTATGGTCCCAGCTGCCTTGAGATCATTGACAAGATCCTCCCGTGTAGTTCTGGGCTGATTCCTCACCGTTCTCATGATCATTGCAACTCCACGAGGTGAGATCTTGCATGGAGTCCCAGGCCGAGGGAGATTGACAGTTCTTTTGTGTTTTCTTCCACCAGCTGTTGTCACCTTCTCACCAAGCGACTTGGCGATGGTCTTGTAGCCCATTCCAGCCTTGTGTAGGTCTACAATCTTGTCCCTGACATCCTTGGAGAGCTCTTTGGTCTTGGCCATGGTGGAGAGTTTGGAATCTGATTGATTGATTGCTTCTGTGGACAGGTGTCTTTTATACAGGTAACAAACTGAGATTAGGAGCACTCCCTTTAAGCGCTACCTGTATAAAAGACACCTGGGAGCCAAAAATCTTTCTGATTGAGAGGGGGTCAAATACTTATTTCCCTCATTAAAATGCTAATAAATTTATAACATTTTTGGCATGCGTTTTTATGGATTTTTTTGTTGTTATTCTGTCTCTCAAATAGACCTACCATTAAAATTATAGACTGATCATTTATTTTTCAGTGGGCAAACGTACAAAATCAGCAGGGGATCAAATACTTTTTTCCCTCACTGTAGAAGTGAAGGACAAGCGTCCCAAATAGCACCCTATTCCCTAAATAGTGCACCACTACTTTTGGTAGTGCACTAAATAGGGAATAGGGGATAGGGTGCTATTTGGGACGCAACCAATGTGCATGATGTGTTATCTGAAGGCCATGTCCAGTACCTCATATTGATGTGTTATCTGTGAAGGCCATGTCCAGTACCTCATATTGATGTGTTATCTGTGAAGGCCATGTCCAGTACCTCATATTGATGTGTTATCTGAAGGCCATGTCCAGTACCTCATATTGATGTGTTATCTGAAGGCCATGTCCAGTACCTCATATTGATGTGTTATCTGTGAAGGCCATGTCCAGTACCTCATATTGATGTGTTGTCTGTGAAGGCCATGTCCAGTACCTCATATTGATGTGTTGTCTGTGAAGGCCATGTCCAGTACCTCATATTGATGTGTTATCTGAAGGCCATGTCCAGTACCTCATATTGATGTGTTATCTGTGAAGGCCATGTCCAGTACCTCATATTGATGTGTTATCTGAAGGCCATGTCCAGTACCTCATATTGATGTGTTATCTGTGAAGGCCATGTCCAGTACCTCATATTGATGTGTTATCTGTGAAGGCCATGTCCAGTACCTCATATTGATGTGTTATCTGAAGGCCATGTCCAGTACCTCATATTGATGTGTTATCTGAAGGCCATGTCCAGTACCTCATATTGATGTGTTATCTGTGAAGGCCATGTCCAGTACCTCATATTGATGTGTTATCTGAAGGCCATGTCCAGTACCTCATATTGATGTGTTATCTGAAGGCCATGTCCAGTACCTCATATTGATGTGTTATCTGTGAAGGCCATGTCCAGTACCTCATATTGATGTGTTGTCTGTGAAGGCCATGTCCAGTACCTCATATTGATGTGTGGTCTGTGAAGGCCATGTCCAGTACCTCATATTGATGTGTTATCTGAAGGCCATGTCCAGTACCTCATATTGATGTGTTGTCTGTGAAGGCCATGTCCAGTACCTCATATTGATGTGTTGTCTGTGAAGGCCATGTCCAGTACCTCATATTGATGTGTTATCTGTGAAGGCCATGTCCAGTACCTCATATTGATGTGTTATCTGAAGGCCATGTCCAGTACCTCATATTGATGTGTTGTCTGTGAAGGCCATGTCCAGTACCTCATATTGATGTGTTATCTGTGAAGGCCATGTCCAGTACCTCATATTGATGTGTTATCTGAAGGCCATGTCCAGTACCTCATATTGATGTGTTATCTGTGAAGGCCATGTCCAGTACCTCATATTGATGTGTTATCTGTGAAGGCCATGTCCAGTACCTCATATTGATGTGTTATCTGTGAAGGCCATGTCCAGTACCTCATATTGATGTGTTATCTGTGAAGGCCATGTCCAGTACCTCATATTGATGTGTTATCTGAAGGCCATGTCCAGTACCTCATATTGATGTGTTATCTGTGAAGGCCATGTCCAGTACCTCATATTGATGTGTTGTCTGTGAAGGCCATGTCCAGTACCTCATATTGATGTGTTGTCTGTGAAGGCCATGTCCAGTACCTCATATTGATGTGTTATCTGAAGGCCATGTCCAGTACCTCATATTGATGTGTTATCTGTGAAGGCCATGTCCAGTACCTCATATTGATGTGTTGTCTGTGAAGGCCATGTCCAGTACCTCATATTGATGTGTTGTCTGTGAAGGCCATGTCCAGTACCTCATATTGATGTGTTGTCTGTGAAGGCCATGTCCAGTACCTCATATTGATGTGTTGTCTGTGAAGGCCATGTCCAGTACCTGTCATTTGTGATCAAGGCCGGGAATCAGCGCATGAGGAAGAAGTATGGAGTACAGTACATCCTGGATACCATACGGACACACTACAGGTACCTCAATAACCTTTACACTCCATGTACCTCAATAACCCTTTACACTCCATGTACCTCAATAACCCTTTACACTCCAGGTACCTCAATAACCTTTACACTCCAGGTACCTCAATAACCCTTTACACTCCAGGTACCTCAATAACCTTTACACTCCAGGTACCTCAATAACCCTTTACACTCCAGGTACCTCAATAACCCTTTACACTCCAGGTACCTCAATAACCCTTTACACTCCAGGTACCTCAATAACCTTTACACTCCAGGTACCTCAATAACCCTTTACACTCCAGGTACCTCAATAACCCTTTACACTCCAGGTATCTCAATAACCTTTACACTCCAGGTACCTCAATAACCCTTTACACTCCAGGTACCTCAATAACCCTTTACACTCCAGGTACCTCAATAACCCTTTACACTCCAGGTACCTCAATAACCCTTTACACTCCAGGTACCTCAATAACCCTTTACACTCCAGGTACCTCAATAACCTTTACACTCCAGGTACCTCAATAACCCTTTACACTCCAGGTACCTCAATAACCCTTTACACTCCAGGTACCTCAATAACCCTTTACTATGGTAATCATCATCTTGATGACACAAATTATGAATTGTGACTTACCTATGCTTCTTAAAATCTAGATGGCAAAAAAATGTATGATAGATTTATGTACATGTGGATGTCTCTGTTGTTTGTATGCCTCCATATGTACATACAGTGGCTTTCGAAAGTATTCACCCCCCTTGGCATTTTTCCTATTTTGTTGCCTTACAACCTGGAATTAAAATTGATTTTTGGGGGGTTTGTATCATTTGATTTACACAACATGCCTACCACTTTGAAGATGCAAAATATTTTTTGGGGTGAAACAAACAAGAACTTGAGCGTGCATAACTAATTACCCCCCATATTTTTTTTTTTTAAGCAATGGCTTTTTTCTGGCCACTCTTCCGTAAAGCCCAACTCTGTGGAGAGTATGGCTTAAAGTGGTCCTATGGACAGATACTCCAATCTCCGCTGTGGTGCTTTGCAGCTCCTTCAGGCTTATCTTTGGTGTCTTTGTTGCCTCTCTGATTAATGCCCTCCTTGCCTGGTCTGTGAGTTTTGGTGGGCGGCCCTCTCTTGGCAGGTTTGTTGTGGTGCCATAATCTTTCAATTTTTTAATAATGGATTTAATGGTGCTCCGTGGGATGATCAAAGTTTCGGTTATTTTTTTATAACCCAACCCTGATCTGTTCTTCTCCACAACTTTGTCCTTGACCTGTTTGGAGAGCTCCTTGGTCTTCATGGTGCCGCTTGCTTGGTGGTGCCCCTTGCTTAGTGGTGTTGCAGACTCTGGGGCCTTTCAGAACAGGTGTATATATACTGAGATCATGTGACAGATCATGTGACACTTAGATTGCACACAGGTGGACTTTATTTAACTAATTATGTGACTTCTGAAGGTAATTGGTTGCACCAGATCTTATTTAGGGGCTTCATAGCAAAGGCGGTGAATACATATGCACGCACCACTTTTCAGTTATTTATTTTTTTGAATTTTTTGAAACAAGTAATTTTTTTCATTTCACTTCACCAATTTGGACTATTTTGTGTATGTCCATTTTTATTTTTTTTTTTACCTTTTATTTAACTAGGCAAGTCAGTTAAGAACAAATTCTTATTTACAATGACGGCCTACACCGTCACCGTCATTACATGAAATCCAAATAAAAATCAATTTAAATTACAGGTTGTAATGCAACAAAATAGGAAAAACGCCAAGGGGGATGAATACTTTTGCAAGGCACAGTATCTGATTGTTAATCGGTGTGTGGTGTGTGTGTGTGTGTGTGTGTGTGTGCGCGCGCCTGCTTACCTGTGTGTTCTCAGTGTGGAGAAAGATGGCAGTCCTCTGTCTGATGAAAAGCAGACTGTTCAGATCTCTCTGTTCTCTCTGCTGAGAGACGTCCTCCTCAAGTCTCCTACTCCTGAAGAGCTCCACAGCATCTTGGCCTACACCCTGACTATAGGAGAGGAGCAGCAGGTATGAACGCACACACATAGACAGACTTACTCCCTGTCTTTATTAAGAGGCTTTTTGGATCTATCCCTGTCCTCTCTTGAACCCTGTAATTCCACACACATGTCCCCTCCCTCTCTTTCCCTCCCTCTCTCATGCTTTCTATCCTCTGCATCTCCCCTCTTCTCAACCTCCCACCTCCCACCTCTATCTCTCCTCTTCTCAACCTCCCACCTCTATCTCTCCTCTTCTCAACCTCCCACCTCTATCTCTCCTCTTCTCAACCTCCCACCTCTATCTCTCCTCCTCTCAACCTCCCACCTCTATCTCTCCTCTTCTCAAACTCCCACCTCTATATCCCCTCCTCTCAACCTCCCACCTCTATCTCTCCTCCTCTCAACCTCCCCCCTCTATTTCTCCTCCTCTCAACCTCCCCCCTCTCCTCTCTTCCCCTCTCTCCCCACCCCTCTCTCTCTTCCCCTCTCTTCCCCACCCCTTTCTCCCCCTCTCTCCCCACCCCTCCCCTCTCTTTCCCACCCCTCTCTTCCCCTCTCCTCTCTCCCTTCTTTCTCTCTCCACTCCCTATATTCATCCAAATCACTTACTCTCACCGTCCTGTTCTCTCCCCCCACCTCTCCCTCTCCCCCCTCCCTCTCCCCCCTCCCTCCTCTCTCTCTCTCCATCAGGTGGTGAGTGCGTTAGATGTGGTTTACAGTCTGTTGAAGAACACCCCTCCCAGAGAGCAGGTCCAGGCTGTGCTGTTGGAGTGGGGAGTAGAGCAGCTCTACTGTCTGCTGCTCAAAGACACATTTGGAGACGAGGCCAGGGAGAGAGTCTTCAGGGTTAGTCAGTCTGCTGCATCACACCACCACACCACATCATCACACCACCACACCACATCATACCTCCACCACATCATCACCACATCATACTACCAACACATCACACTACTACACCATCACATCACCATACCACACCACCATTACACCACCACACCACCATACCACACCATTACACCACATCACCATAACACACCATTACACCACCATACCACACCACCATTACACCACCATACCACACCACCATACAACACCATTACACCACCACATCATCATACCACACCATTACACCACCATGCCACACCATTACACCATCACACCATCACCACCACCGCACCATTACACCACCACATTACATTTACAAACATGCCACATATTAGACCCTCCTGTCAGTCAGTATTTTGTGAAAGCCACTGCTGAGGTTGCGAAATTCCAGTAACTCCTGAAATAAGCAGGAAATCTGGAATCCTCCAACCAGGATTTCTGGAAAACCTGTGCACGTTGGGGAAGTTACCCAAGATACTGCAACTATACCCATTCTGTATTCAGAGTTTGACCTAGCCATACACTCAATACACAATCTCCCCATCTTTCCTAGTTTATCTGAGCCGTAGGTCAGTGTTGTTGAAATCTCATCAAACACATCTCCTGCTCTCCCCCTTGGTCATTGGTCAGGTTCTGTTCAAGATCCTGAAGAGTGAGCGAGTGTCTGAGCGCGCCAAGCAACGTGTCAAGTTGAAGGATTTTGGATACCTGGGTCTTGTCTGTTTCCTAGGAGACGCCCCCGTAACCATGACCACCGTGCGCTGTCTGTACGAGCAGGTCCTCGCTACAGGTAGGCCTCAGATATAGCCTCTGACTGTGTCCCAAATGGCACCCTATCCCCTTTATATTGTATAGTGCACTAGTTTTGACTAGGGCCCATAGGGCTCTGGTCAAAAGTAGTGCACTATATAGGGAATAGTGTGCCATTTGGGACACTTCATCTGAAGGGACAGACAGGGGAATACTGAGAGGAAGGAGGTATGAGGTACATTATGTAGTTGCTAAGTAATGAGTCCATTTGGTCCGTGGTCTGAGTCCGTAGTCCTCTGTAGCTCAGCTGGTAGAACACGGCACTTGTAACGCCAAGGTAGTGGGTTCGATCCCCGGGACCACCCATACACAAAAATGTATGCACGCATGACTGTAAGTCGCTTTGGATAAAAGCGTCTGCTAAATGGCAGATTATTATATGATTATTTAAAATGGCAGGTCTGTTTTTGGCCTGTTTGTCTGTACAGTCATCATTTTACAATGAATGTTATTATTGTATTGATGGCTAGTCTTCAGAAAAGCTTTAGAGCTGAAATGTCAACAACTATAACCCCTCTCCTTGTTGCTCCTATAGTATGTATCCCTATAGGGGATATACTTTACTGTGTCCTGCTGAATCTCATTGTTTTGTCTAGATGCCACTCCTAACTTCAGAGACCTGCTGGCTGTGGTTTATCTGTCCCACCGTGCTGAGCTCACTGTCCGTCTGGACGTCTGTCGCAAGGTCAGTCCCTACCTACTCTAGTCCTCTTTCCCCTCCTCTGTCCTCTTTCCCCTCCGCTGTCCTCTTTCCCCTCCGCTGTCCTCTTTCCCCTCCGCTGTCCTCTTTCCCCTCCGCTGTCCTCTTTCCTCTCCGCTGTCCTCTTTCCCGTCCGCTGTCCTCTTTCCTCTCCGCTGTCCTCTTTCCCCTCCGCTGTCCTCTTTCCCCTCCGCTGTCCTCTTTCCCCTCCGCTGTCCTCTTTCCCCTCCGCTGCTCTCTTTCCCCTCCGCTGCTCTCTTTCCCCTCCGCTGTTCTCTTTCCCCCCCGCTGGCCTCTTTCCCCCCCGCTGGCCTCTTTACTCTCTGCTGTCCTCTTTCCTCTCCGCTGTACATCTTCACATTCACTCAGGTCATTACTAAGTATAATGTATAATTACTATATAACTAATGTAAATGTAAATGTAAGTATAGTACAATTGAAGCTAAAGGTATAGACTATTGGGAAGATAAAGGTATAGACTATTGGGCAGATAAAGGAACCTCTTTAAGGACCTCCTGGGATAGGATAAAGTAATCATTCTACCCCCCAAAATTAAATAAAATAATAATAATAATAATAATAATAAATGTATAATTGTAAAGTGGTTATCCCACTGGCTATAGGGTGAATGCACCAATTTGTAGTCGCTCTGGATAAGAGCGTCTGCTAAATGACGTAAATGTGCCCTTGAGCAAGGCACTTAACCCTAATTGCTCCTGTAAGTCGCTCTGGATAAGAGCGTCTGCTAAATGACTAAAATGTAAATGTAAATGTATAAAGGCTTGATTGTTGCCTGTTTTTCTCTCTCTCTCTCTCTCTCTCTCTCTCTCTCTCTCTCTCTCTCTCTCTCTCTCTCCCTTTCTCTCTCTCTCTCTCTCTCTCTCTCTCTCTCTCTCTCTCTCTCTCTCTCTCTCTCTCTCTCTCTCTCTCTCTCTCTCTCTCTCTCTCTCTCTCTCTCTCTCTCTCTCTCTCTCTCTCTCTCTCTCTCAATTCAATTAAATTCAATTCAATTTAAGGGCTTTATTGGCATGGGAAACGTATGTTAACATTGCCAAAGCAAGTGAAGTAGATAGTAAACAAAAGTCTTGCTCCTCTCTCGCTCTCTCTCGCTCCTCTCTCTCTCCCTCTCCCAGCTCTTCAACCTGATCTACAACAGTGAGGACTGTGTTCGTCAGCTGGCCCGTCAGCCAGGCTGGCAGGGTATGTTAACTAAGCTCTATATGAAGTCCTATGAGTCCCGTGGTGCCTCCCTGGCCGGCTCCAGCACCCACAGCTCCCTGGACCCCTCCTCCTCCTCCTCCCGCCCCCCTCTCAGGTAAGGATGAGTTCCATTAGTCGATTGAGGGAATCTGTATCGATTCGAAAAGTTGGGAATCAATAATAACAAACTTAAGTGATATTTTAAATTTCTGGACAGAGTTGAAATAAACAAGATGTATTTTTTGATTCAGCTGTTTACCCCTGCTATAGATCAGTTAACATGTGTTCAGCTCTTTACCCATCCTATAGATCAGTTAACATGTGTTCAGCTCTTTACCCCTGCTATAGATCAGTTAACATGTGTTCAGCTCTTTACCTCTGCTATAGATCAGTTAACATGTGTTCAGCTCTTTACCCCTGTTATAGATCAGTTAACATGTGTTCAGCTCTTTACCCCTGCTATAGATCAGTTAACATGTGTTCAGCTCTTTACCTCTGCTATAGATCAGTTAACATGTGTTCAGCTCTTTACCCCTGTTATAGATCAGTTAACATGTGTTCAGCTCTTTACCCCTGTTATAGATCAGTTAACATGTGTTCAGCTCTTTACCTCTGCTATAGATCAGTTAACATGTGTTCAGCTCTTTACCCCTGCTATAGATCAGTT
The DNA here is from genome assembly GCF_020615455.1 of Coregonus clupeaformis. Taxonomy (NCBI): domain Eukaryota; kingdom Metazoa; phylum Chordata; class Actinopteri; order Salmoniformes; family Salmonidae; genus Coregonus; species Coregonus clupeaformis. Next base: position 12,071,069 of record NC_059219.1, read on the forward strand.
AACATGTGTTCAGCTCTTTACCTCTGCTATAGATCAGTTAACATGTGTTCAGCTCTTTACCCCTGTTATAGATCAGTTAACATGTGTTCAGCTCTTTACCCCTGCTATAGATCAGTTAACATGTGTTCAGCTCTTTACCTCTGCTATATATCAGTTAACATGTGTTCAGCTCTTTACCCATGCTATATATCAGTTAACATGTGTTCAGCTCTTTACCCCTGTTATAGATCAGTTAACATGTGTTCAGCTCTTTACCCCTGTTATAGATCAGTTAACATGTGTTCAGCTCTTTACCCCTGCTATAGATCAGTTAACATGTGTTCAGCTCTTTACCTCTGCTATAGATCAGTTAACATGTGTTCAGCTCTTTACCCCTGCTATAGATCAGTTAACATGTGTTCAGCTCTTTACCCATGCTATATATCAGTTAACATGTGTTCAGCTCTTTACCTCTGCTATAGATCAGTTAACATGTGTTCAGCTCTTTACCTCTGCTATAGATCAGTTAACATGTGTTCAGCTCTTTACCCCGTTATAGATCAGTTAACATGTGTTCAGCTCTTTACCCCTGTTATAGATCAGTTAACATGTGTTCAGCTCTTTACCTCTGTTATAGATCAGTTAACATGTGTTCAGCTCTTTACCCCTGTTATAGATCAGTTAACATGTGTTCAGCTCTTTACCTCTGCTATAGATCAGTTAACATGTGTTCAGCACACACAACTTACTATATGTTGAACTCCTCCCCTCTCAGGAGAGACCACAACATGGTCATAGAAGACTCCCAGGACGCTCGCACAGACGTCTTCCTCCCTTACACCTCGCCGGAGGAGGAAGAGGAGGAGGGGGGAGATGGCGAGGGCCTGGGAGGGAGGAATATCTCAGAGGGTTTCTCCGACTTCTCTCAGTCTTCCCCTAACAGCAGTGGAGGCACGTTGAAGGACTTTGACTCGGTGGAGCAGGGGAGCCGCTCGTCCTCCTTGTCCAACACCGTGGACATCCCCTCCACTCGGCTCCAAGGGGAGGCCCCCTACCACCCTCTGTCCCCGTTCGGCACCTCTCCCTTTGAGCTGGAGCTGGGGGGTATGAGGGGCGAGACTGGGACAGGGAACCACACCCCTGCGGGGGGTAGTCAGGCAGACACCCCCTCCCCCCTGGAGCACAGCCGGCCGTTCCCCTCTCTGAGACCCAGGAAGAGCTCCAGTCTGTCCAACGTGCTGGACGACACCAACTATGGAACTGACCCCCAGGCAGCTGACACCATCTCCAACACCTCCAACCCACAGGTACTGCTGCCCTGCCCTGCCCTAACCTTAACCCTAACCACAGGTACTGAGCATTCCTAGGAGGTATGTTGTGTGATTTTTGGATAAACTGCACCAAATTTGTCGAATATGAAGTCAAGACCTGTGTTTTGGGAAGTGTCCCATATTCAGAATGCTAACCGAATTCTTTGGAAAAGTGTCAGTCAGAAAACCGCAAGTATTAGCACCTTTAAGCATATTTCAGAGTCCACAGCCGCAGAGCCGTGATAGTCTGGCAGACTCTGTGACCCCCATTTGCAGGGGTCGCACAGCCCAACATAATACATCCCAAAAACTCTCAACCTACGTGGCTCCTATTCAACCAACGTGGCTCAGTGTACATGGCTCCTATTCAACCAACGTGGCTCAGTGTACATGGCTCCTATTCAACCGACGTGGCTCAGTGTACATGGCTCCTAGTCAACCAACGTGGCTCAGTGTACATGGCTCCTATTCAACCAACGTGGCTCAGTGTACATGGCTCCTATTCAACCAACGTGGCTCAGTGTACATGGCTCCTAGTCAACCAACGTGGCTCAGTGTACATGGCTCCTATTCAACCAACGTGGCTCAGTATACATGGCTCCTATTCAACCAACGTGGCTCAGTGTACATGGCTCCTAGTCAACTGAATGTGATGAGGGATAGCGCCATTATGAGAAAAAACCTACGGTCCAATATCCTAGAATACGGCTCTGCGGACGTGGTTTAGTCCGTCTCCAACCCAATGTACTGTAACTGTGTGTGTAACTGTGATTATTATGTGTGTGTGTGTGTGTGTGTGTTTAACTGTGATTATGATGTGTGTGTGTCTAACTGTGATTATGATGTGTGTGTGTAACTGTGATTATGATGCGTGTGTGTAACTGTGATTATGATGCGTGTGTGTAACTGTGATTATGATGTGTGTTGTGTGTGTGTAACTGTGATTATGATGTGTGTTGTGTGTGTGTGTAACTGTGATTATGATGTGTGTGTGTGTAACTGTGATTATGATGTGTGTTGTGTGTGTGTGTAACTGTGATTATGATGTGTGTTGTGTGTGTGTGTAACTGTGATTATGATGTGTGTTGTGTGTGTGTGTAACTGTGATTATGATGTGTGTGTGTGTGTGTAACTGTGATTATGATGTGTGTGTAACTGTGATTATGATGTGTGTGTAACTGTGATTATGATGTATGTGTAACTGTGCTTATGATGCGTGTGTCTAACTGTGATTATGATGTATGTGTCGTCCTTTCAGCAGACACCAGAGGAGGAGCTGTGTAACCTGCTGACTAACATGGTGTTCTCTGTGATGTGGAGAGGCAGTGGGGCGGAGGGGGGGGGGGACGCCGTGTGGCGGGAGAGGGGACAGGTCTTCTCTGTCCTCACCAAGCTGGGCTCCTCCTGCCAACTGGTCCGCCCGCCTGACGATATCAAATGCAGGTCAGCCAGTCAGTCGGTCGACAGCCAGCCAGTCAGTCAGCTATTCAGTTAGTTAGTTAGTTAGTTAGCCAGCCAGCCAGCCAGCCAGTCAGTCAGTCAGTCAGTCAGTCGGTCGACAGCCAGCTAGCCAGTCAGCTATTCAGTTAGTTAGCCAGTCAGTCAGTCAGCGATTCAGTCAGCCAGTCAGTCAGTCAGTCAGCTATTCAGTTAGTCAGCCAGTCAGCCAGCCAGCCAGTTAGTCACTCCCACTGTCATTGATATGCAACTCCCTCTGTCTGATGTCAGTATACAGATTCATTAAGGTGACTTCAAATCCAATTGTATTTGTCACCTGCTTTGTAAACAGCAGGTGTAGCCTAACAGTAAAATGCTGACTGACGGGCCCTTCCCAACAGGTCAGAGAGATAAATAAGAGGAATAAATCCACAGTAATGCTAACTAGGCTGTATACACGGGGTACCAGTACCGAGTCCATGTGCAGGGGTACGAGGACATTGAGGTAGCTATGTTCATATAGGTTAAAGTGACTAGGCAACAGGATAGATAATAAACAGTAGCAGCAGCGTATGTGATGAGTCAAAAGAGTTAGTGCAAAAAGGGTCAATGCAGATAGTCCGGGTAGCTATTTGGTTAACTATTTAGCAGTCTTATGGCTTGCGGGTAGAAGCTGTTCAGGGTGCTGTTGGTTCCAGACTTGGTGCATTGGTACCGCTTGCCGTGCGATAGCAGAGAGAACAGTCTGTGACTTGGGTGGCTGGAGTCTTTTACAATTTCTAGGGCCTTCCTCTTTCTAGGGCCTTCCTCTGACACCTTCTGGTATAGAGGTCCTGGATGGCAGGAAGCTCGGCCTCAGTGATGTACTGGGCTGTAGGCACTAACCTCTGTAGCGCCTTGCTGTCAGAAGCAGCCAGTCAGGATGCTCTCAATGGTGCAGCTGTAGAGCTTTTTGAGGATCTGAGGGCCCATGCCAAATCTTTTCAGCCTCCTGAGGGGGAAGAGGTGTTGTCGTGCCTCCTTCACAACTGTGTTGGTGTGTGTGGACCATGATAATTCCTTAGTGATGTGGACACCAAGGAACTTGAAGTTCTCGACCCGCTCCACTACAGCCCCGTCGATTTGAATGGGGGTGTGCTCGGCCCTCCGTTTCCTGTAGTCAACGATCAGCTCCTTTGTGTTGCTGAAGTTGAGGGAGATTTTGTTGTCCTGATACCACACTGCCAGGTCTCTGACCGCCTCCCTATAGGCTGTCTCATCGTCGTCGGTGATCAGGCCTACCACCGTCGTGTCGTCAGAAAACGTAATGATGGTGTTTGAGTCGTGCGCGGCCACGCAGTCTTAGGTGAACAGGGAGTACAGGAGGGGAGTACAGTACACCTGAGGGGCCCCTGTGTTGAGGGTCAGTGTGGTAGATGTGTTGTTGCCTACCCTCACCACCTGGGGGCGGCCCGTCAGGAAGTCCAGGATCCAGTTGCAGAGGGAGGTGTTCAGTCCCAGGGTCCTTAGCTTAGTGATGAGCTTCGAGGGCACTATGGTGTTGAACGATGAGCTATAGTCAATGAACAGCATTCTCACATAGGTGTTCCTCTTGTCCAGGTGGGAGAGGGCAGTGTGGAGTGCAATAGAGATTGCATCATCTGTGGATCTGTTGGGGCAGTATGCGAATTGGAGTGGGTCCAGGGTGTCTGGGATGATGTGAGCCATGACCAGCCTTTCAAAGCATTTCATGTCTACAGATGTGAGTGCTACGGGGCGATAGTCATTTAGACCGGTTACCTTGGCGTTCTTGGGCACAGGGACTATGGTGGTCTGCTTCAAACATGTAGGTATTACAGACTGGGTCAGGGAGAGGTTGAAAATGATCAGTGAAGACAGTTGCCAGCTGGTCAGCGCATGCTCTGAGTACACGTCCTGGTAATCTGTCTGACCCTGCGGCCTTGTGAATGTTAACCTGTTTAAAGGTCTTACACACATCAGCTACAGAAAGACTTGAGGAAAGTGAAAAAAACTTAACTTAACTATTTTGCAGTTCTGTGCTGTTTTGGGTGAGGAAAATGTAGCCCTAAAATGTTAACTGTCTTTTTGTCTCTCAGTCTGTTAGAGATGATGCTGGAGTCTTCTCTGTCAGACCTGAGGGACTCCCAGGGTGTGTTTCTGCCATTCTTCCCCAGTCTGCTCCGCCTTCTCAGGCTGCTCCAGGACTTCCTCTTCTCAGAGGGAACAGACAACCAGGCACTGTGGAGCGAGAAGGTACAGTACTGCACCGTGGTCCAAACGTTGTCTGCATCTCAAATGGCACCATATTTCTATGTAATGCACTACTTTTGACCAGGACCCATAGCGCTCTGGTCAAAAGTAGTGCACTATGTAGGGAATAGGGTGCCATTTTGGATGCAGACAATATCAACCATGCTCAATTATTTGGGAGTGTAAAATCCGTGATCTGGTGGTCTCCTTTTGCATAGGGTTGACCTTTCTACCCAACACCTGAGAAAGACAGACTATGGATATGAGTACGTGCCACTGAGATGACAGTTTGTCAAACTGTCCACTATATAAACCATAGGTTGAGGATGTCTGCACTTGATTGCAGGAAATGAATGCTCACCTCTTAGATGTAAAGTCTCCTGTTTAGGGGACCTGCGTGTTTCTGGTACCGGTTCCGACTGACATTTTTTATCTTAGAAATCCATCTGTGGACACCGTAGATCGAAGTGGCTTGCATTGAACATTAGCCCTGGTTCCCACGGACACAGTAGTTAATTTTTTGCGCCTGTGTAACGTAGGATGTGAAATCTGAAACCACTTGAAGCTGGGATGTCCCTCCTACCATTTAATCAGGAGGGTAGTTCTCTGGGAACAGGGTTGGGCAACCCTGTCATAGATGGACAAGATTAATATGAGACGAAAGGCGAGTTCCTAACGAGTTCAGGAAGCCAAGCTAAAGCTCTGTGTGTCATTCACAGCGATGGGGGCAGATGTTTTGATCAAGAGAGACCTTTAGACAATATGCACATTTTCTGTAACACTAAAAATACAAATATGTATTTTACAGTTGTAAGGAAATGAAATCTTATAGTTAGTGGTTTTATAATCTGATTATACTATATTTAGAAAGCATATAAGTAATTTCAAGCCTTATTCATACAGTTCTGTTGAATAAGAAATGCATCATAAGATATTTCATATTTTCATATTTGTATCATATTTGTACTGTGGACTTGAGCTTGTGTCCTTGAAAGTGACTACACCTCAGCAATGTATAACTATTTTTACCAGAAAGGTGAGATTTGAACCTTTCTTAGAGCAAGCAGCATTACTAGTTGTTGTTAATGGTCCTCTCATGATAAATAATACATTTTCGGGGATTACGTAGATTACATTTTAGATTTACATGCAGTTACATGTATCAATGGTACAGCTACTTCCTGTTATTGTGAAGGTATGTGTGTTTAATGTCAGTGGATGTGTCTTGCATGTTTGCTTTAGCTTGGTTACTGTTTTGAAGAATGTTCTAGCTATGTCATTAACCGTGTGGTAACAGGTCTTGACAGTTGAGTTATCATCTATGTTCATTGCTATATGTTGTTTCCACGTATCTTCACTCATGCCTACATAATTGCCCCTTGTGGGAATCGAATTGAATTCAAATGTATTGTAGATTGTTCACAGGTGTGTTGTCGTTGTAGATCTTTGAGGGGGTGGTGAATCTGCTGGACCGACTACAGGCCTGGCACAGCACCCCTGTTACCCCCGGGGTTGTGGAACTCAGAGAGATGGCTCAGATCGGCCTGCGCATCATCACCGGCTACATCCAGCAACAGGACTCACAGGTCAGTCACCTATGTTACGCTACGCCCACCTCCCTCTAACCAAACTGGACTGTCTCAAACTCTGGCCGAGTCCCAAATGGCACCATATTCCCTATATAGTGTACTCGGTTTGACCAGGGCCCATAGGCTGGAATAGGGGGTGGAGTAGAGAGGCATTTGGGACTCACCTCCTTTCTCCAAACTGCATCCATTGAGGGCATTAGTCAAAGCACGGGTTTGAAACTTTGAACTCCAAATGTTGTGGGACCAATCCCAATGCTCTGTCTGTCGGTGCACGTTTACTATCAAATAAAGGTTAGGTTTGATAGACCTTTTGAGGGAAAGTGTGTTTACAATACCAGTCCTTCTATGGTTATCTATCAGTGCACAGAGACATAGCTAGCGTGCCTCCCAGGGAGTGTTGTGTAGGATGGGGCAGCTCCTCTCTGAGTTATAACTACTGCTGAGCTGCGTCCCAAATGGTCCCCTATTCCCTACCTAGTGCACTACTTTCTGGGCAAAGGTTGTGCACTATGTAGGAAATAGGGTGCCATTTGGCACTCCGGACCTACTGTAGGAGTGTGGGATCAAGTGGTCATAAATAAATGGTCCAAAGAGTTCCTTTTAAGCGCTGGTATAAAAAAACAAAAACAAAAATATATGAGGAAATCTTTTTCCATCGACTTGAATTGCTGTTGTGTGTTTTTGTTAGTATTGCTCCAGTACCCCACTTCAAAAATCAATCAGCTGAGGAATAATACTATTAGGTTTGTGTACTGATGAAACATTTACTGGGACTGTTGAATTTAAGACCTATGAGAGTACTTTTGAAGTGGAGCCTAATTTGCTTTTTGACCAAAGAATTTCTCTCTCTCTCGCTCGCTCACTCACTCTCTCTCTGTCCTCTCTCTCTCCGTCCTTCCTTCCTTCCTTTCTCTCTCTCTCTCTCTCTCTCTCTCTCTCTCTCTCTCTCTCTCTCTCTCTCTCTCTCTCTCTCTCTCTCTCTCTCTCTCTCTCTCTCTCTCTCTCTATCTCTATCTCTATCTCTATCTCTTTCTCCCCCTCCCTCCCTCCCCCTCCCTAACTCCCTCTCTCCCCCGCTCCCTCCCTCTCTCCCCAGGTGTCTGTAATGGCCTGCGTTAAACTCCACAGCCTCCTGCAGACAGTTCTGTCTCTGGGCTGGGAAGAGGTGTGCTTCCTGCTGGGGCGACTAGGTGCCCCCCTGTGGCCCGGCGGGGTAATGGAGGTACATTTATGTTTTACATTTTGGTCATTTAACAGACCACCTTTATCCAGAGCGACTTAAAATCAGTGCATTCAACTAAGCTAGGTAAGACAACCACATAACATAGTCATTGCAATTAAAACTTTCCTTTAGCTATTTGCTAAAATCGGTGCTAGTGTGAGACATTTTATTGTAAGAACATAATGGAATTTGAGACTTAATGGAACTTTTATTTTGACATCCATTATTCTGGTGTTTCCATTCTTATCACCGGCCTTTTACACTAGTAAATAAAGACCAGTGTAAGAAAGACAAGTACAACAGTAAGGTGTTTTTTTTTGTTTTTTTTTAAAGGCGGGCCCCAACGGAGGGCACACAGAGACTTTTTCTCAGCTGGTGCCCATTGTGCGTACCCTCCTGGACCAACACGCTGACCCCGTGACCCTGCACGGCCTGCTGCCCAGCCTGCCAGTCACCAACGGCAGCTCCACCTTCGCCCAGGACCTCCAGAGCTACTGCCATACAGTAGAGTGGTTAGACTTCTACCAACGCCACGTCAGTACTACTCAACCTTCATTTAATGGATCTTCTTGTTTATATAGGGAATAGTGTCCCAAATGGCACCCTATTCCCTATATAAGTGTCCCAAATGGCACCCTATTCCCTATATAGTGCACTACTTTTGACCAGGGCCTTATAGACGGGTTGGTTGTTTAGCAACAAAACCAACGAGTGCGCAACTATTGGGGCAAAACAGACGGGGTTGGCTTAGATTGTTGACAACATATTACAACTATATTTTGTCTCCAATGTTTATTGAAGCTGAATATACATTTGCACGATAAGCACTTTTTATTTCTAAAATCCTTCGTTACAGTTGTTGGTTAGCTAGCTAGGGAATTTGAGCCGTATTAGCATAGACGGGACATCAGTCAAAACACCTCAAAACAAAACAAAACATGCTATCAAGAACAAGATAAAACTAGCTGAAACGAGCCACCTACGATTCCCCACATGGCAGCTTCTTGTCATTGTTGCTAGCCATCGGACCATCCAGAATCACAACATCACACGGCCTTCTGCCCCATTTATAATAATATAATAATAATAATAATAATAATAATAATAATAATAATAATAATAATATAATAATAATAATAATAATAATTGGTCATTTAGCAGACGCTCTTATCCAGAGCGACTTACAGGAGCAATTAGGGTTAAGTGCCTTGCTCAAGTGCACATCGACAGATTTTTCACCTAGTCGGCTCGGGGATTAGAACCAGCGACCTTTCGGTTACTGGCACAACGCTCTTACCCACTAAGCTACCTGCCGCCCGTAGTGTGCACATGGTTTTTGTGCCGTTGTCAGCTAAGCCATCTATGGGGGTATGAAGAGAATAGTGTGTTATTTGGGACCTGATTTATTTCACACAGACAATGGCTAATAAAGGTATTTTTTTAAGGAGTGGTTCAGTCCCACTACTCTCTTTATTGGTTGAGTTTGTTTTATTGAAGAGATAGTAAGTGGTTGGAAAGACGGGGAAGGTTGAGTCAAAGGGCAGTGGGACGGATTCGAACCCATGCCGAGTCTGGCATACATGTGTGCTGTAACGGCTGGACCACACAGGCCTCGGACAATGCATTATAATCAACGTCTCAGACAGTGCCGTAGTTAGCTGGACTGCTCGTTTTCCTCCGTAGTCCCTTGGTCGTCCCTGGACAGGCTAAAAACATTAGCTTGTACACTTCTCTTCTTTAGTTCAGGAACTGATTCTGTAGGTGCTGCTACTGAATGCGGTGTTGCTGTTTGTCTCTTGTCTCAGGCTAGTATTTCTAGACAGGCTGAGGCATCCTTCTTTCTAAACCAGGGACAGATAATCTGTCTGTTCAGTGTCATCCGCATTGTGTTCTCTGGTTCTCCTCTCATTATTTACCCCCTAGTCTACACACTGGAGGTACGTGGATGGAAGACCGGGACTTTTTCCCCAAGAGAGTGACTCCTCTCCCAGTTTAGAAATGAGAACAGAATCTGAATGTTTACCTTCTCTTTACCATGTGAATGTAATGGAAGAGAAGCCACCTAGCAGACCAAGAGGTTTGATGATATGAAGCCAAACAGACGTCTCCCCCTCAGTTCAGCTGAGGATTTATTATGAATGTGTGTGACAGTGTATAATCATAAATCTGTTTTGTTTAGATCTCTTGTATATAGAAATTACAGAATATATTAGCATGTCATAGATCTGGCAGTAGAGCCCAGTTTTGACTTATGCTCCCAGTCTTTGAGCAACAGTTTGTGTGTGTGTGTCTGTCTGTGTGTGTGTCTGTCTGTGTGTGTGTCGGTCTGTGTGTGTGTGTGTGTGTGTCTGTCTGTGTGTCTGTCTGTGTGTGTCTGTCTGTGTGTGTGTGTGTGTGTGTGTGTGTGTGTGTCTGTCTGTCTGTGTGTGTCTGTCTGTGTGTGTGTGTCTGTTCGTGCATGCTCGTGTGCGTGTGTGCCCGTTTATCAGCTTATGTTAGCATTATGTCCATATATAATGTATAGGTGGTATATAACATTACTGTATATAATGTATAGGTAGTATATAATATTACTCTATATAATGTATAGGTAGTATATAATATTACTGTATATAATGTGTAGGTAGTATATAATATTACTGTATATAATGTATAGGTGGTATATAATATTACTGTATATAATGTGTAGGTAGTATATAATATTACTGTATATAATGTGTAGGTAGTATATAATATTACTGTATATAATGTATAGGTGGTATATAACATTACTGTATATCATGTATAGGTAGTATATAATATTACTGTATATAATGTGTAGGTGGTATATAACATTACTGTATATAATGTGTAGGTAGTATATAATATTACTGTATATAATGTATAGGTAGTATATAATATTACTGTATATAATGTATAGGTAGTATATAATATTACTGTATATAATGTATAGGTGGTATATAACATTACTGTATATAATGTGTAGGTGGTATATAACATTACTGTATATAATGTATAGGTAGTATATAATATTACTGTATATAATGTGTAGGTGGTATATAACATGATTGTATATAATGTGTAGGTGGTATATAACATTACTGTATATAATGTATAGGTAGTATATAACATTACTGTATAATTACTATATAATATACTATATACTAATATACTAATATACTATATAATATACTATATAATGTGTGTATGTAATGTGTAGGTGGTATATAACAAATCAAATCAAATTTTATTGGCCACATGCGCCGAATAAAACAGGTGCAGACATTACAGTGAAATGCTTACTTACAGCCCTTAACCAACAGTGCATTTCTTTTTAACCAAAAAAGTAAAAATAAAACAACAACAAAAAAAGTGTTGAGAAAAAAAGAGCAGAAGTAAAATAAAATAACAGTAGGGAGGCTATATATACAGGGGGGTACGGTGCAGAGTCAATGTCGGGGGCACCGGCTAGTTGAGGTAGTTGAAGTAATATGTACATGTGGGTAGAGTTAAAGTGACTATGCATAAATAATTAACAGAGTAGCAGCAGCGTAAAAGGATGGGGTGGGGGGGCAGTGCAAATAGTCCGGGTAGCCATGATTAGCTGTTCAGGAGTCTTATGGCTTGGGAGTAGAAGCTGTTGAGAAGTCTTTTGGACCTAGACTTGGCACTCCGGTACCGCTTGCCGTGCGGTAGCAGAGAGAACAGTCTATGACTAGGGTGGCTGGAGTCTTTGACAATTTTGAGGGCCTTCCTCTGACACCGCCTGGTATAGAGGTCCTGGATGGCAGGAAGCTTGGCCCCAGTGATGTACTAGGCCGTACGCACTACCCTCTGTAGTGCCTTGCGGTCGGAGGCCAAGCAGTTGCCATACCAGGCGGTGATGCAACCAGTCAGGATGCTTTCGATGGTGCAGCTGTATAATTTTTTGAGGATCTGAGGACCCATGCCAAATCTTTTCAGTCTCCTGAGGGGGAATAGGCTTTGTCATGCCCTCTTCACGACTGTCTTGGTGTGTTTGGACCATGATAGTTCGTTGGTGATGTGGACACCAAGGAACTTGAAGCTCTCAACCTGTTCCACTACAGCCCCGTCGATGAGAATGGGGGCATGCTCAGTCCTCTTTTTTTTCCTGTAGTCCACAATCATCTCCTTTGTCTTGGTCACGTTGAGGGAGAGGTTGTTGTCCTGGCACCACACGGCCAGGTCTCTGACCTCCTCCCTATAGGCTGTCTCATCGTTGTCGGTGATCAGGCCTACCACTGTTGTGTCGTCGGCAAACTTAATGATGGTGTTGGAGTCGTGCCTGGCCATGCAGTCGTGGGTGAACAGGGAGTACAGGAGGGGACTGAGCACGCACCCCTGAGGGCCCCCGTGTTGAGGATCAGTGTGGCAGATGTGTTGTTACCTACCCTTACCACCTGGGGGCGGCCCGTCAGGAAGTCCAGGATCCAGTTGCAGAGGGAGGTGTTTAGTCCCAGGATCCTTAGCTTAGTGATGAGCTTAGAGGGCACTATGGTGTTGAATGCTGAGCTGTAGTCAATGAATAGCATTCTCACGTAGGTGTTCCTCTTGTCCAGGTGGGAAAGGGCAGTGTGGAGTGCAATAGAGATTGCATCATCTGTGGATCTGTTGGGGCAGTATGCGAATTGGAGTGGGTCTAGGGTTTCTGGGTTAATGCTGTTGATGTGAGCCATGACCAGCCTTTCAAAGCACTTCATGGCTACAGAGGTCAGTGCTACGGGTCGGTAGTCATTTAGGCAGGTTATCTTAGAGTCCTTGGGCACGGGGACTATGGTGGTCTGCTTGAAACATGTTGGTATTACAGACTCAGTCAGGGACATGTTGAAAATGTCAGTGAAGACACTTGCCAGTTGGTCAGCACATGCTCGGAGTACACGTCCTGGTAATCCGTCTGGCCCTGCGGCCTTGTAAATGTTGACCTGCTTAAAAGTCTTACTCACATCGGCTACGGAGAGCGTGATCACATAGTCATCTGGAACAGCTGGTGCTCTCATGCATGCTTCAGTGTTGCTTGCCTCGAAGCGAGCATAGAAGTGGTTTAGCTCGTCTGGTAGGCTTGTGTCACTGGGCAGCTCAGTGACATTACTGTATGTAATGTGTAGGTGGTATATAACATTATTGTATGTAATGTGTGTATGTAATGTGTAGGTGCAGCCCACCATGGAGCAGTATGAACTGGATACGTTTGGCAAGAGTCATGACCTCATGTCTAACTTCTGGAACTCATGCTTTGATGACCTGATGAGCACTGCCATACAGCGGGACAAAGAGCGGGCCTACAGCAAAGACAAGTTCCAGGTAAATAATGCTAGTAGCATTTGTCATCCTCAGACAGACTCTTTGGTGGAACTCTAATGAAGTCCTAGTACAGCCCACTCGTGTCCATTATGAAATGACCTCTATTATGACATCAATATCAAGTCAATATTATGTGGCTTGAAACGTTGTTTTATTTAGTATCTAGTTCTACTGTATTCATGATATTATGGTGATCTAGAGGTATTTTGAGGCAGTGTATTATCAACCCAGTAGAACTTGGTTTGTGCTTGTATTGCTGATTGGTCACTAACCTACAGGTATTTCTGTGTGTGTGTGTGGGGGGTGGGGGGGGTCTGTGTGTGTGTGTGTGGGGTGGGGGGGGTCTGTGTGTGTGTGTGTGGGGGGGGGTCTGTGTGTGTGTGTGTGGGGTGGGGGGTCTGTGTGTGTGTGTGTGGGGTGGGGGGGGTCTGTGTGTGTGTGTGTGGGGGGTCTGTGTGTGTATGTGTGTGTGTGTGTGTGGGGGGGGGGGGCTCATACAGGAGGTGATATTGGACCCGTACCTGAGGCGGGTACGCAGTGAAAACAGCCGTTACCACAGTGGTCAGAAACAGAGCTCCGGCCAGCAGGGGGTGGTGTGGCGCCACTGGAAGTCCCTCCGCAGGCTGCTCACAAGCGAGAGAGGGGCCTGGGCACACAGGTCTGACTCTATCGTATCTGTATCTGTGTGTGCGTCCCAAATGGCACCCTATTCACTAGGTAGTGCACTACTTTTGACCAAGGCCCATAGCGCTCTGGTCAGATCCTAAAAGTAGTACAGACCTTATCTCTATGTGTCTTTTATATCTATCTGTTGCCGTAAGGCGTATATCTAGGCTCTGGTTACCTTCCCCATGTCCTAACATTAAAGGAGTAGTTCACAATTTTACAACATGATGTTAGATGGTTCCTCACCCTGAAAGTAGTCTATGGGCCACCAGGATAAACTGTCATCCATGGTGCAGTTTTCTTTAATCCGCCATTACAAACTTCAGCAAACTTTACCCACCGCTAGCAAAAAATCTATGGACGTGATGGGGCATGTGAGCATGTAAAAAAAAAAACTCTCCAAATCACCTGAAATCAACTCCATATTTAATTTGATGTTAATTAAAGGTGATTTGGCCTTTAAAAAATAAAAAATACATGCTCACATGCCCCCATCACTTCCATTGATTTTTAGCTAGTGGTGGCTAAAGTTAGCTTAAGTTTGTAATGGCTGTTTAAAGAAAACTGAACCCTGGATTACAGTTTCTCTTGGCTCATAGGTTACTTTCAAGGTGAGGAACCATCTAACATCATGTGGCAAAATAGTGAACAACTCCTTTAACCATTAGGGGTTAAAGTGCAAAACTGACCCTAGATCAACATATAATGGAAGCTTTGCCCTAAACCGGATGGACTCAACCACTAATGTCACATTGTAAGCTTTGTTGTGGTGCTTTGTGCCTGACCGGAATCTACTGTGATTTCTACCTCAGAGTGCCACTAGAGGTGAAATGGAAGTTGTCCAGTGCGGAGACGTATTCTAAGATGCGTCTGAAACTTGTGCCCAACTACCACTATGACGCTCACCTGGAAGCCAGCGCCTCCAGAGACAATATGGGTATGCCTTATGAGATGAGAAATATACATCGCATGCTAGGAGTTAATGTGCTTGCCGTGTTATGACGTTGTAGTCATGTCTACAACATTTCAGTAAATTGCTTTCGTTGAGCAGAAGCAAGTTTCCAAACTTTAAATTGGTAGGTGTTCTGTTTTCGTGTGCAGGTTAGCTCAGGGCACTGCTGTGTTTTGAAGATGTGTTTAAAATCTGTGTTCAGGTAACATTCGATTAAATTAGATTAGAAGACCTTTATTTTCCCAAGATTGGAAAATTAGTTTGGCATTTTAAACTTAACAACATCATTAAAAAAAAACTAATCATCACGAATCTCTGCTCAGGTAATATAGGTTTGTGAGAGTGTGTTCAGGTTCAGTAGAAATGTATTGTCTGTCTGCTTCTCTCCACATCAGGAGCTGATAGCCCTCGCAGTTCAGAACCCCTCCCATTGGCTGTTGCCAAGGAGGCCAAAGTGAGTGACATGGAGGACGACCAGTTAGGAGAAGAGGACATTGTCTTTCTGGACAACAAGTGAGTGACTTGATCTCCACCCACTATCCACTCCACATATCAATCTCCGCACCTGATTCAACTAGTAAAATAATCAGCAAGCCCTTCGTTATTTGAATTAGAAATGCTAGTGGTGGAATATTCATGCCCTTGGTTAGTTGAATCAGAAATGCTAGTGGTGGAATATTCATGCCCTTGGTTAGTTGAATCAGAAATGCTAGTGGTGGAATATTCATGCCCTTGGTTAGTTGAATCAGAAATGCTAGTGGTGGAATATTCATGCCCTTGGTTAGTTGAATCAGAAATGCTAGTGGTGGAATATTCATCTGATACAACAAGTGTTTTGTCTATCTGTTCCTCAGGGTGGAGGGGGAGGACGACAGTCAGAAGGAGAAGCTGGTTCTGTCGGAGGACTGTGAGCTCATCACCATCGTGGCAGTGGTTCCGGGTCGTCTGGAGGTCACCACACATCACCTCTACTTCTACGACGCCAGCAGTGAGAAGGAGGAGACGGAAGAGGGTGAGGACTGAGACGTCTGGCAATGAACACTATGGGGCAGTTTCCCGGACACAGATTAAACCTAGTCTGGGACCGTAAAGCTATATCAATGGAGATTCTCCATTCGGCATGCTTTCTAGTCCAGGACTAGGCTTCATCTGTCCAGAGGATCGTATTTGTGTATGCATCATTCTCCGGTTACGTTAAAGAACAGTCACTGCTGACATCATGATACAATTTAATCTGAAAGAGTTGTTGTTGACAAACGTCTTCTATCCAGGAATTGGGTTTGATTTCAAGCGGCCCCTGTCTCAGCTGAGAGAGGTGCACCTGAGACGATACAACCTGCGTCGCTCTGCTGTGGAGATGTTCTTCATCGACCAGTCACACTACTTCATCAACTTCAAGAAGAAGGTGTGTCTCTAGTCTAACTGATACAATTCAAGGGCCTGCGGTCTTTTTTTACTTTTTTCACCTTTATTTAACCAGGTAAGCCAGTTGAGAACAAGTTCTCATTTACAACTGCGACCTGGCCAAGATAAAGCAAAGCAGTGCGATAAAAACAACACAGAGTTACATATGGGGTAAAAAACATAAAGTCAAAAATACAACAGAAGGCTAATGAAGGCTAATGAGGGGAGGACGGCTCCTAGTAATGGCTGGAATGGAGGGAATGTATTGGTATCAAACACAAAGAAACCATGTCTTTGTGTCTGATACCATTCCATTCATTCCGTTTCCAGCCGAGCCCGTCCTCCGATTTTAAAGTGGCACCAGCCTCCACTGTCTTTGTACCACAGTGTTGACCCCAATACCTGTGAAAGATGTGGAATTGTATCATTATTTGATACCAATGGTAATGATAATGTGAAGTGATTTGAAAAGGACCACTGTAAGAGACATCTATAACCTGTCCCCGACCCCCCAGGTGAGGAACATGGTGTACTCTAGGATCCTGGGGCTGCGGCCCCCCAACCTCTTCTATTTCGGCTCCCGCTCTCCTCAGGAGCTCCTCAAGGCTTCTGGACTCACACAGGTACAGCTGATAACTCTGACTGCATCCCAAAATGACACCCTATTCCCTATATAGTGCACTACTTTTGACCAGGGTCCATAGGGCTGTGGTGCAAAAGCAGTGCACTATGTAGGAAATAGGGTGCCATTTGGGATGCAACCTGTGTGTTACAATAGAAAACTATATTACCTCAGTAATATGTTATTGAATGAGTCTCAGATGATGATGTGTCAGAAATGTCTGCGAAACTAAGAGGAAGCTGCTGTTTATGTGTGTCATTAGAGATGGGTATGCAGAGAGATTTCCAACTTTGAATATCTGATGCAACTGAACACCATCTCTGGACGTACCTACAACGACCTGTCTCAGTACCCTGTGGTAAGTCCCTGTCCAGTAAACCAGTGAGTGAGTGAGGGAGGAATGGATGGATGGATGGAGGAATAATATAATAATAATAATATGCCATTTAGCAGACGCTTTTATCCAAAGCGACTTACAGTCATGCGTGCATACATTATTATTATTATTTTTTTGTGTATGGGTGGTCCCGGGGATCGAACCCACTACCTTGGCGTTATAAGCGCCGTGCTCTACCAGCTGAGCTACAGAGGACCACGGAATGAATGAATTAACGAATGAATGAATGAATGAATGAATGAACAAAGGAATAAATGAATGAACGAATGAATGGACAGAAGAATAAATGAATGAATGAATCATTGAATCTATGAATGAATGCAGGAACAAACGAACTAACAGCATTTATGCTGTAGTCCAGTGTAATCTAATGGTGTCTCTGTGTTGGGTTGTGTCCAGTTCCCATGGGTGCTGAGTGACTACACCTCTCCAGTTCTGGACCTGGAGGACCCAGCCGTGTTCAGAGACCTGTCTAAACCCGTCGGAGTAGTCAACTCCCGCCACGCACAGAACGTCAGGGAGAAGTGAGTACTGCAGTAACCTCACACAGAGAACCGCAGAGCTCTGTCCCAGATGCCACCCTATTCCCTATGTATGTCACCATTTTGAACCAGGGAATAGGTGGCTCCGGTCAAAAGTAGTGCACTATGTAGGGAATAGGGTGCCATTTGGGACTCAGCCTACATCATCTCCAGTTCTCTTAAAACACAAGCTTACCCTATTATATCTATTATATCTGCATTTAGTCTGGTTTATTATGACGAGTATTATACACAGTATACATGCTCCACAAATACACTTTGTTACTGCATGTGTTTAATGTTTAAGTCATTGTGATTCCTATTAATGCATGGCACCATTTTCATCATCTTGTCTGATCAGGTATGAGAGCTTTGAGGACTCAACCGGCACGATAGATAAGTTCCACTATGGAACACACTACTCTAACGCAGCAGGAGTCATGCACTACATGATCCGAATGGAACCCTTCACCACCCTCCACATCCAGCTGCAGAGCGGCAGGTACTGTAACCCCTTCACCACCCTCCACATCTTGCAGGGGGGCAGGTACAGTAACCCCTTCACCACCCTCCACATCTTGCAGGGGGGCAGGGTACAGTAACCCCTTCACCACCTTCCACATCTTGCAGGGCGTGTGTGGATGTGGGTGTATATTGGGTTGTGTGAAGACACGAGTGTGTATCAGGGTGTATGGAGCTGTGGAAGGGAGTGTGGTAGTGTTTGAAGTTGTATGAGGGTGTAAAGTATTAATCTAACACTACTTCAAGGTGTGTGTGTGTGTGACTGTTCCATTTGAACTGTGTGCTTCCTGGCTGTGTGTGTTGCAGGTTTGACTGTGCAGACCGTCAGTTCCACTCTGTAGCAGCAGCCTGGCAGGCTCGCATGGAGAGCCCCGCTGACGTCAAAGAGCTCATCCCTGAGTTCTTCTACTTTCCAGAGTTCCTGCAGAACATCAACGGTGAGTAGCACTCCACTTCACGTGAGGGAAAACTAAGGCTGTGTGTGATCTTCACGTGAGGAAGACTAATGCTGTGTTCCATTCACGTGAGGAAGACTAAGACTGTGTTCCCTTCACGTGAGGAAGACTAAGGCTGTGTTCCCTTCACGTGAGGAAGACTAAGGCTGTGTTCCCTTCACATGAGGAAGACTAAGGCTGTGTTCCCTTCAAATGAGGAAGAATAAAGGCTGTGTTAGCGAACTCACTCTGGAGTGTCACTCTGGGCCATTCGTAAATTCAGAACATTGTCAGATTGTCCGTTCGTAAATTCAGAGCGTATTGCTCTCGGATTCATCAATTAACGAATCAATTATTCTGCTCTGGCACTGTCAAACCAGAGTGTTCTAAAATCTAAGGAGATTTCCAGAGTGCATTTCCAAAAGCACCCTAAGTGGAATTCAACGATTTATGTTAACTTATGTTACACAATATATAAACACAACATAAATATGGCCTATCGTAGTGTTTAATAGAGCATCGTATCCTACCAAATGTTGGATACTCTGTTTATGTAGCTGAGGAAGGATTGACTGTCTCTGTGTCTGTTTACTGCAGGGTTTGACCTGGGCAGTCTGCAGATGACCCAGGACAATGTGACTGATGTTCTGTTACCACAATGGGCCTTGTCTAGAGAAGACTTCATCAGGAAACACAGGAAGGCTCTGGTGAGGCCTCCCGCCTGGAAAACATTTTTTTGGGGAAACACTGGTGCAACCCCCACAGCCATGCTGCACTCTCTGATTGGACACATTTTAATCAAGTAATCAAATACATTTCCTTTTACAAATGCATTTGTCCCAATATTGTGTAGGAGTGTGAGCATGTGTCCTCTCACCTCCATGAGTGGATTGACCTGATCTTTGGCTGCAAGCAGAGAGGGGAGAAGGCTGTGGAGGCTCTCAATGTCTTCTACTACTGTACCTATGAAGGTAAGGAGAATGGCACCCTATTCCCTATATAGGGCACTTCTATTCCCTATATAGTTCACTACTTTTGACCAAAACCCTATGGGTCCTAGTCAAAAGTACTGCACTATATAGGGAAAATGGTACAATTTGAGACTCACAACATCTCCCAATGTGATATGAGGAATAGGCTTCCCTCACGATGTAAACTAGGTACATTTCCATATCAGAGTTGCACAATAGAGTTCTGTTCTGTTCTGTTCTGTTACGTTCTGTTCTGTTACGTTCTGTTACATTCTGTTCTGTTACGTTCTGTTCTGTTACGTTCTGTTCTGTTCTGTTCTGTTACGTTCTGTTACGTTCTGTTCTGTTACGTTCTGTTACGTTCTGTTCTATTCTATTCTGTTCTGTTCTGTTACGTTCTGTTCTATTCCGTTCTGTTGTGTTGTGTTCTATTTGATTCTGTTCTGTTATTTTGTGTAGGTGCGGTGGATCTGGACGCCATAGCCAATGAGACGGAGCGCAAGGCCCTGGAGGGCATCATCAGTAACTTTGGACAGACGCCCTGTCAACTACTCAAGGTGTGTGTGTGTGTGTGTGTGTGTGTGTCAAGGTCTGACCCCTGTCACATTTGAATTTACAGTCCTGCTTGATTTGTTAAACACTCCCTCAATTTATAGTCTCCCTCCATAAGCCAGAGGGAATAGTTGTATTGAGTCTGGAGAGTAGAGTATGTATGACTCCTGCTGTCTGCCAGTGTGTGTGTTTGTGTTTGACTGAATAACACTGTTTATCAGTCTGTGAATCTGGCTGTCTGTAGCTCCCTGACTGACTGTAGCTAGCTCTCTGGGTGTCTGTAGCTAGCTCTCTGTGTGTCTGTAGCTAGCTCTCTGGGTGTCTGTAGCTAGCGCTCTGTGTGTCTGTAGCTAGCTCTCTGGGTGTCTGTAGCTAGCTCTCTGTGTGTATGTAGCTAGCTCTCTGATTGTCTGTAGCTAGCTCTCTGACTGTCTGTAGCTAGCTCTCTGGCTGTCTGTAGCTAGCTCTCTGGGTGTCTGTAGCTAGCTCTCTGGCTGTCTGTAGCTGTCTGTAGCTAGGTCTCTGGGTGTCTTGTAGCTAGCTCTCTGGGTGTCTGTAGCTAGCTCTCTGGCTGTCTGTAGCTGTCTGTAGCTAGCTCTCTGGGTGTCTGTAGCTAGCTCTCTGGGTGTCTTGTAGCTAGCTCTCTGGCTGCCTGTAGCTGTCTGTAGCTAGGTCTCTGGGTGTCTGTAGCTAGCTCTCTGGGTGTCTTGTAGCTAGCTCTCTGGGTGTCTGTAGCTAGCTCTCTGGGTGTCTGTAGCTAGCTCTCTGGGTGTCTTGTAGCTAGCTCTCTGGCTGTCTGTAGCTGTCTGTAGCTAGCTCTCTGGGTGTCTGTAGCTAGCTCTCTGGGTGTCTTGTAGCTAGCTCTCTGGCTGTCTGTAGCTGTCTGTAGCTAGGTCTCTGGGTGTCTGTAGCTAGCTCTCTGGCTGTCTGTAGCTGTCTGTAGCTAGCTCTCTGGGTGTCTGTAGCTAGCTCTCTGGGTGTCTTGTAGCTAGCTCTCTGGCTGTCTGTAGCTGTCTGTAGCTAGGTCTCTGGGTGTCTGTAGCTAGCTCTCTGGGTGTCTTGTAGCTAGCTCTCTGGGTGTCTTGTAGCTAGCTCTCTGGCTGTCTGTAGCTAGGTCTCTGGGTTTCTAGCTGTCTTAGCTGTCTGTAGCTAGTATCTCAGTGGGACATTGTGACTGACTTAGTGTGCCCTGTCTCTCTCTCCCTCTTGTTAGGAGCCACACCCCCCTCGTATGTCATCAGAGAGTGCCTCTAGGAGGCAGGCCCGCATGGACACTCTACCCCCCAACCTGTTTGAACAGCTCGACAAACTACGCCCTTTTATGGAGGTAGAGAGGAATCCTTCTCCTATATTTAATCAGAATCATAAAGTTTCTCTAGTAGTCTATATCATTGCCCCTACATTTAAAATGACCATAACCACTTCAGTATTCAAATGTTGATTTTGTGTGTGTGTGTGTGTGTGTGTGTGTGTGTGTGTGTGTGTGTGTGTGTGTGTGTGTGTGTGTGTGTGTGTGTGTGTGTGTGTGTGTGCACCTAGGTGGTGTGTGATGGGCGGCCTCTGGTCCAGGCGGTGGTTCCCAGGAACCAGAACCGCTCCTTTATCATCCAGGGCTCTGACGTACTGGTGAGAACACAATCAGACACACAGAGACACACTAGAGAAGGGACACACTGATACCTCACTGACACCAGCCTCTCATACACTCAACACAGCTACATCAAACAACACATTCACACACAATAAGGTGTGCTAAAGGCATTTCACCTTTCTGCTTGGTTGAAAGGGTACAGAGGTTCAGCATAGGATTGCAAAATTCCACTAACTTTCCAAGGTTAACCAGAAATCGCAGTTGGTAGACTCCTGGAATGAGGAGGAAATAAACTGGAAGTCTGGGAATACTGCTACCAGGACTTCTGGAAAACCTGGGGATTTTTGGGAAAGTTACCAGAATTGTTGAATCCTAGTGCATTATGGGGCTTGTTTTGACTGTTCCCTTCCTTCCCTGTAGGTGACAGTGAGTTCTAACGGTCTGATTGGGACCCACAGCTGGCTGCCTTACGATAAGAACATCGCCAACTACTTTACCTTCACCAAGGACCCCACCGTGGCCAATCCCAAGTAAGTTAGTGGCCCTACAGAATGCCTGTCAAGAAATGACAGATGTAAATCCCACTCTAAACACAGAGAGAAGGATAAGGAGGAACCCCACACAGCGTCCCAAATGGCACCCTATTCCCTATATAGTGCCCTACAGGATCTTATGGGCTCTGGTCAAAAGGAGTGGGCTAAATAGGGAACAGTGTGCCATTTGGGACTCAGGCTGTGTAGTGTGTCGCCAGCCCATCTGGTCCCCAGCTCAGCTGCTTGGTTTTATTCATGTGACTTCAAAGCAGAAGTTTGAATTGATGGAGAAGTCTGTTTGTGTTTTATGGGACTGGACCGTTAGAACTACAGTGGACGTATAAACATGTATCTTATTGGGATTAGTCTGAATGGGAAACATTTGAGTTACTTTTCATTGGTTGACAACATCTTTCTGCTAGAAAATGTTAAAGGACTAATCACAACCTCTCTTCCTTCAGTTAAAGGCCCGCTATTGTAAATTATTACTAGGTTTACTCAACTCCCACCTCCTCTCTTAACTCTCTCCTCCCC
Source organism: Coregonus clupeaformis (assembly GCF_020615455.1). Taxonomy (NCBI): domain Eukaryota; kingdom Metazoa; phylum Chordata; class Actinopteri; order Salmoniformes; family Salmonidae; genus Coregonus; species Coregonus clupeaformis. The sequence continues at coordinate 12,093,877 of NC_059219.1, forward strand.
CCTTCCTCTTACATTTCTTCCTTTCTCCCTCTCTTCCTACCATCCCTCCCTCCCTCCTGCAGAACCCAGCGGTTCCTGAGCGGTCTCTTATTCCCAGGGGTAGAGCTCAGTACAAAGGTGTTGGTGGTGTCTAACGATGGCCGTCTGCTGTTCAGCGGAGGACACTGGGACTGCAGCCTCCGAGTCACCCAGCTGGGAAAGGGCAAACTGGTGGGCAAGATCTGCCGACACATCGGTGAGCTACAAGATAATGATGGGAGGGAGAACGGGGAGGGAGGGAGGACAGGGAGGGAGGACAGGGAGGGAGGACAGGGAGGGAGGGAGGGGGGAGGATGGGAGGGAGGGAGGGGGGAGGATGGGAGGATGGGGAGGGAGGGAGGATGGGAGGGAGGGAGGACGGGGAGGGAGGATGGGGAGGAAGGGAGGATGGGGGGGAGGGAGGATGGGGGAGGGAGGGAGGATGGGGAGGGAGGGAGGGAGGGAGGATGGACGGGGAGGGGAGGGATGGGGGGAGGGAGGACGGGGATCGAGGGAGGATGGGGGGAGGGAGGACGGGTAACATGTCTGGTAACATGTCTGATAGTGATGAGTATCATGTCTGTCCTGTAGATGTGGTGACTTGTCTGGCTCTGGACCTCTGTGGTATCTACCTCATCTCTGGTTCCAGGGACACATCCTGTATCGTGTGGCAGGTTCTGCAGCAGGTAAGGCTTTCCTCTTCCACAATCGCGAGTCTTAGAAAATCAGTAGCACTAGTAGAATAAGCAGCGTAGAAATGATCTTGTAATTATCTTCATATTTGTACTTTCTCTGTAAAATGGTCTTCTGATGGAGAGTCAAAAAGGTTTCATCTCTCTCTCTCCCCCCTCCCTCTCTCCCTCTCTCCTCTCCCAGGGTGGGTTCTCCAGTGGTCTCTCTCCTCGTCCAGTGCAGGTCCTCTGTGGACACGACCAGGAGGTCACCTGTGTGGCAATCAGCACCGAGCTGGACATGGCTGTCTCTGGGTCAAAGGTGAGAGGTCAGGGGTCAGAGATGGTGTGTTAAAGGGGAAATCTGTGATTTGAGAGAGCCCTTCAATCCAGTTTGAGTGAAATGATCCAGGGTGTAGACTGTCACATTTGGTTTCTTACTCTCTCTCCCCTCCCCCTCTCTCTCTCTTGCCCCCCTCTCTCTCTTTCCCCCTCTCTCTCTCTCTCCCCCCCCCCCTCTCTCCCCTCTCTCTCTCTCAGGATGGTACTCTGATAATCCACAGTGTACGTCGTGGCCAGTTCCTTCGTACCCTGCGTCCACCCGGTGAGAGCTGCCTGCCTGCCCGGGTCACTGAGCTGCAGGTGGGCATGGAGGGGCACATCGTGGCACAGACCGCCCTGGAGGGACTCACTGCTGGGAAGGTACGGAACACACACACACATTCATTTGCATGCACACAAGCACACACACACCGTATTTATATTTCATTTAATTGGATCTCTCTCAATAATCCCCTCTTCCCTCTCTTTGTGTGTCTCTCTCTATCTCTCTCTCTCGCTCTCTCTCTCTCTCTCTCTCTCTCTCTCTCTCTCTCTCTCTCTCTCTCTGTCCTGTATTAAAGGAGAAGTACTCCCTCCATGTTTACTCTGTGAACGGCTGTCTGCTGTCGTCTGTCAGCCTGGAGGAACAGGTGACAGTTCTCTACCTGGTCCCTGATTACATCATCCTGGGAACCCAGCAGGGAAACCTACACATCAGACACCTGCACAGGTGAGACATGCAACACAGTGTGTATGGCCATCATCAGTATACACTTCAATTAGAGTTCAATTAGACTACACCACCTTCCATAACATTCATTAATAAGTGAGTGTGTGTGTGTGTGTGTGTGTGTCAGTCTGGTGCTGGCTGTGTCTCCCCTGGCGTTGAAGGTGGCTGTGAGGAGTGTGTCGGTGACCAAAGAGAGCAGCCACATCCTGGTGGGCCTGGAGGATGGAAAGCTCATCGTGGTGGGGGCCGGGAAACCAGAGGAGGTAACGTCTGCATCCCAAATGGCACCCTATTCCATAAAGCAATTGCACCTAATTTTCTATCCCATATGTATTTCATGTTAGATGATAACAAGGATCTTTAGTTCAATAACATCCCTGATAGTTACATTCCCCTAGTTTCAACACATGCTCAGTCAGTGCTCAGAGACCTGTTTCTCTCTCTCTCTCTCTCTCTCTCTCTCTCTCTCTCTCTCTCTCTCTCTCTCTCCCTCCCTCCCTCCTAGGTGCGCTCGGGTCAGTTCTCCCGTCGGCTGTGGGGCTCAACACGCAGGATCTCTCAGGTTTCCTCAGGAGAGACAGAATACAACCCCACTGATACTTCTGGGAAGTGAGGGTCGCCATGAAAACATACAGAAGGCAATATTATCGTAGCATATTAGGTTCTCCCGAGGCTTGGTTGATGGCTGGCACCCAATTCCTATATAGTGCCTATTGGGTTCTGGTCAAAAGTAGTGCACTATATAGGGAATAGGTTGCCACTTGGGACACAGACCTTTTTTTTATCCGCCCCCAGTGGATTTGCTGGATCAGAATGAAGGGAGTAGAGACCCTGGATGTTGGTGTCAGAAAGCCCACCCAGAACTTTACTGGACTGACTGACCGTTAAATGGACTGTAATCTCCAGCCTCCCCAACCTCTATGGGTCCAAACCTCTATGGGTTCAAGCCACTGAGCTCTCCGAGAGACACACGATTAAACCAAGGCTTTTGTTTTTCTACACAAGGGAAAATAAAGTATTTCTTTATTTAGGTGGTTTTATACTCTGTTTTTAAAAAGGCATCATTCCAAAGATTACTCGTGTTTTGTAGACAAGAGAGGAGACCTTGTTTTATGTGGTTCCCGACCCCTTTTACTGGGTTGTTCCAAGGCCAGTTGTGTGGAAATGGCACCTTGTCTAAAAGTCCTAGAAACTTGAAAACTATAAACGTTGCAAGAGATTCCCATGGTGAAGTACCAGTGGATCCCACTAGAGGGCCGGATTTCTCTCTCTACATGTGTGCTGGAAATAGGAAACATTAACTGTTTGGAACGGTCCAGACCAGTTTTCCCCAACCCTGGTCCTCGAGTACCCCCAACAGTACAAATGTTTATTGTAACCTTGGACAAGCACACCTGATTCAACTTGTCAACTAATCATCAAGCCCTCAATGAGTTGAATGAGGTGTGTTTGTCCAGGGTTACAATATAAATGTGTACTACTGGAGGACCAGGGTTGGGAAACACTGGTCCGGACAGTATGTGTGGTTTGTATTGTCATATTGTCACATGATGGATGGTGACGTTCACAACAAATGAATCACTGTTGCCTTAAATAGGAGAGAAGAGATCACTGTTTTATTACATGTACGGTAAATAGCATCTGAATGCAGCTCATATTACTGGTTTAGATTATTGGTGTGATTGGTTTTGTTTGTTCCTGATGTATTGCCTGTGTTGCATTTATTGATGACTCATTTAGTTTGTCAGTGACCTTCATCTTCACTCCTTACACAGATACTATTTTCCAGCAGAGAATACCTTATTATACCTGTTCTTATTGTTGAAAACTTGTTGTAACTGAAAAGTGCCTTTCATCTTTTCCCTCGAACACTGATTTGCACAAGATGAGATGATCCCATCTTATTTTTCAGTCTCTCCATCTGCCTGCCATCTTTCCCCCTGCGTTCCCCTCCTCCTCCTCCTCCCCCTGCGTTCCCTCCTCCTCCTCCTCCTCCTCCTCCTCCTCCTCCTCCTCCTCCTCCTCCTCCTCCTCCTCCTCCTCCTCCTCCTCCTCCTGCTCTGTCCATCACTTTGACTTCTGTAGTAGGCTGGTGTTTTACAGTTGCTCCAGTCTTCATAAGAACCTACGTCCTCCACACCAAATCACTAGTAACTTACGCTCATATTGTTGGTACACTGTTAGACAGACAGCTGTTAAAGTGTCCTCATCTGTCAGGGCTAAGGCTATTTAACCTTTTACACTGCTATTATCTTATTATTTTCTGAAGCACTGAACCCTTTTGAACCAGAGATGGTATGTGTCCCAAATGGTACCCTTTTCCCTATATAGTGCACTACTTTTGATCAGGGCTCTGGTCAAAAGCACTGCACTATATAGGGAATAGGGTACGATTTGAAACGCTGTCGTGGTGTCTGTAGAACACATGGGTGGAAAGACAGATTGGGCTCCCAACGAGCCAGTAGAGGAATGTACTTCCTGTGAAAACCCCCCTCCCTTGTTGCGGCTGGGTTGGAGAGAGTCTATTGTTATGCACTGTCATGATGGGATGGGAGAGACGCAAAGGGGGCGTCCCAAATGGCACCATGTGTAGTGCACTACTTTTGACCAGGGCCCATATATGGTGGCATTTGGGACTCACAAACAAAGACAAAGGGAACCGTTGGGAAAATGCAATGGCAACAAAATGGCACGTACCGGCTAACGTCTCTAGTCTCTACTAACAGAGAGTGAGAAAAAATAGAGAATATTGCTGTAATCTTTTCCACCAGCTGGCTCTCTCAGTAGCACTTGAGCCTGGGAATGAGGTTAATGTTGCTGTAACTTTTGATGGTTGTTTTATAGCGTGTTGCTATACTATGTGTTTAAAAGGTCAAGGGTCACAATATATGGTAATGTGTTATTACATGTTTCTTTTAATGATCTGGCTGTGATGTTGATAGAGTTTCTTTTTTTTTTTTTTTTAAAGGTATGCCTGAAATGCCTGCAGAAATTAGAAGCGTCTGTTTGCTTTGTCTATTGTCAATCATGTCTCTATTGGCCCTGGTCCAAAGTAGGGCACTATAGAGGGAATAGGACCTATGGGATTCTGACTTGTTTTCATAATCAGTTCATCCGCTTTTCTTCTCCTGACTGATCTCTCACCAGACCTGGGTTCAAATACTATGCAGAATAATAAAACAAAAATACGTTATCTGAGCTTGATTGAGCATGCCTGGTTTAATGGACCAATAAAATAGTCCCAGAACGGGAAAAACCCTGTCTGTCTGGCATTCTTGGCAGGCTAGAGCAAACGCTCAAAAATATTTGAAAGATTAAAAGTAGTATTTGAACCCAGGTCTGTGTCCCATACCACAGTCCCTGATCCCCAGGACACTATTGCTATTACTAGAGCATATTACACATAATAAAAAAAAATATATATATATATATATATATATATATATATTATAATAATAATTATAATATTATAATATATACACATTAATATCACTATTACTAGAGCTCCAGGTAGAAGTTGCCCCTAGGCACTGATCTAGGATCAGATTCCCCCCCAGATCCTAACCTCAACTGTTAATGGGGGAAATGAAAAATGTATCTAAAGGCTTCAGCAAGGCCTGGCCGAAGTCGGCTAGCCGAACCGAACGAGCGTCCTCGCATACGCCCTTAAAAGACCTTCGCTTGAAAAAACAGAATAATGCGGCAATAATACGGTTTGTCCATTTTGAGATGCCGTAGTCCGTATACACTTCCTGAAAATAGTCTGAATTAATCTAAGATAACTCAAGAAATCTGTCATAAATTTTTACGTTTTTGCCGAGGAGATCTTAGTTAGTCATGCAATTTTACAGTGGTGGAAAAAGTACTCAATTGTCATACTTGAGTAAAAGTAAAGATATCATAATAGAAAATGACTCAAGTAAAAGTGAATGTCACCCAGTAAAATCCTACTTGAGTAAAAGTCTAAAAATATTTGGTTTGAAATATACTTAACAATCAAAAGTAAATGTAATTGCTAAAATATACTTAAGTATCAAAAGTAAAAGTCAAAATCATTTCAAATTCCTTATATTAAGCAAACCAGACGGCACAATGTTCTTGTCGTTTTAATTAACGGATAGCCAGGGGCACACTCCAACACTCAGACATCATTTACAAACGACGCATTTCTGTTTAGTTAGTTCGCCAGATCAGAGGCAGTAGGGAGGACCTGGGATGAGCATTTTCCTGTCCTGCTAAGCATTCAAAATGTAACGAGTAGTTTTTGGTGTCAGGGAAAATGTATGTAATAAAAAGTATATTATTTTCTTTTAGGAATGTAGTGAAGTAAAAGTCGTCAAAAATATAAATAGTAAAGTAAAGTACAAATACCCCCCAAAACGACTTAAGCAGTACTTGAAATAGTTTTTACTAAAGTACTTTAAACCACTGCAATTTAACGTCTAAGATGTTTGGTGCAGTATTTCTCAATGAAAACATGTGCATGAAAATGAGTCGTTTCACATTGAATGACAACAAAGACTTTACAGAGCCTCACAGTGGAGGTGTCATAATACCCAGAAAACCTAGCGGTCAAACAGGGAAATGGTTCCAATCATTTTTCCACCATGACATAGGGGATTTTAGAAACACTTAAAATAAGGGCTGTGTTTCGTGTAGGCTAACCCTGGCGGGATGTTTTGATAACCATGTAAATCTCTCTCGGACAAGGTTACTATTTACTCTCAGATTCTAAAATGCTAATTTGCATCAAAGTAGACATCATGCAAGACTACAAATCCCTGCAAGCTCCTGCATGTCATCTCTAGCTGACACCTTTGCTAACAGGTATTGTGTCAATTTAAAACTTGCGCAAGACCTTTCACTGAATATTCCATTTTATTCATTAGTACATTTAGCTAACATTAGATAGTTAATCCAGAGATTCTTACCTTTGCCTCGATTCGGCAGTTTCCCACGGGGGGGCCAGTATGAAAAAATATATATAATAATAATGTATGCACTCACTAACTGTAAGTCGCTCTGGATAAGAGCGTCTGCTAAATGACTAAAATGTAAATGTAAAAATCATCATGGCATTTGTAGTTCTTTATGATAGCCTAATTAGCATAATTTTTTGGGGGGGTAAATCACCTTGATAAAAGTAAACTTGTCCTAGAAAGATTTGCACGGTTATCAAAACGTCATGCCAGGGTAAACCTACACAAAACACAGCCCTTATTTTAAGTGTTTAAAAAAAAAACAATGGGAAAAATGAATGGTGGAAAAACAATTGGAACCATTTTCCTGTTTGACCGCTAGGTTTTATGGGTATTATGACTCATACTGTGGTACTCTATTGAAGAATCCCTACTGCTGACCAATCACAGACGAAGGGGTGTAGATTTTGGCTCCAAACTTCGGCTTGACTCCAGAAAATGTTTTGTTTGCCTGAAAAGCCGAAAAAGAACCTCACCGAAGTCCAAAACAAACAAAAAACATCACAAATAATACAGTACATGCACAAACACTTCCAAACTGTTTTGGCTGGGAAGCATGCGGACACCTTAAGATCAGCGTCTGGGGCAACTTCACCCTACTCCATGTTTACGTCCCTAATGGCACCCTATTCCCTACATAGTGCACTACTTTGGGCCCTGGTCAAAAGTAGTGCACTACATAGGGAATAGGGTGGCATTTGGGATGCGTCCCATATAAATACTGTACATATCTGAGAGAGACTAAAAAAGTGTGCTCATTTGCACCCAGCACAATCCCAACTGAAGCCTGATGTGAGGTGATGTGAGGGCGGGCCTGTCTTGGTTTGGACCTGTTCTACTGCTTCTGAACTACTGTTTTGGTGTCTCTAATGTTCTTCTAAGATGTTGAAATAACAAGCTTTTCTAATCAAACCGCTTGTCTGTCATGTGTCACTTTTCCATAAACACACAGCTCACGTCCTCAAGATGATTATCTGTGAGATTATCATTTACTCCAGTGTGATGATCCTCAAAAGCAATCAATCAAATGTATTTATAAAGCCCTTTTTTACATCAGCAGATGTCACAAAGTGCTATACAGAAACCCAGCCTAAAACCCCAAACAGCAAGCAAGGCCGTGCCGATCTGATGTTACTTCTTCAACTCAGCCCATCTTGTTGTCAATTTAATTTAATTTTTTTATTTTACCTTTATTTAACTAGGCAAGTCAGTTAAGAACAAATTCTTATTTACAATGACGGCCTACACCGGCCAAACATGCTGGGCCAATTGTGCGCCGCCCTATGGGACTCCCAATCACGGCCGGTTGTGATACAGCCTGGAATCGAACCAGGGGGGTCTGTAGTGACGCCTCAAGCACTGAGATGCAGTGCCTTAGACCACTGCGCCACTCGGGAGCCCAGAGGATCATTCATGTATTCCTTCACTCAGAGAGGGAGAGACTCTGCTTATTCTACCACTTATCTCAACTGTTTTTCTCTTGTAGATTATTATTATTATTATTATTATTATTACTATTATTATTATTATTCTTTGAAAAGGTCACAGCAGATAGGCCACATTTATTTAAAGAGGATCCTTTGATCCAACATCCAGTCAGCTAGCCTATAAACACCTCAAGGGGACAATTCAGCAGGCCATAGAGGAAGGGGGGGGGGGATAAAACAGGCCTGTAGCCCTTCCAGTCAATACAAGCAGAGAAAGAGAATGAGAGGTGGGAAGTCAGGAAGGAAGGGAGGGATGGAGGGGAGGAGGGATACAGAGGCTATTCTCCCTCTGATGTGGTCCTGTTGACAATGGGAGGAGGGATACAGGGGCTATTCTCCCTCTGATGTGGTCCTGTTGACAATGGGAGGAGGGCTTGACACCTTGCTCTCGGTTCTAGCAGGTAGATAGCTCCTCCTGTCCTATCCGGACCTCTCTAGTCCTGAGTGGAGACCGATGGTGGTGGAAGAAGGAGGCTGTATCCCAAATGGCACCCTATTCCCTATGTAGAGCATTACTTTTGACCAGGGCCCATAGTGCCATTTGAGACACAGCCCTGTCCTCTCCTGAGGAGAGACCCTCCCTCCCTGTCTCTCTCCTCGCTGCCTCCCTCCCTGTCTTCTTCTCTCCTCCCTCCCTCCCTGTCTCTCCTCTCGCTGCCTCCCTCCCTCCCGGTCTTCTTCTCTCCTCCTTCCCTCTCTCCCTCCCTGTCTTCTTCTCTCCTCCCTCCCTCCCTGTCTCTCCTCTCGCTGCCTCCCTCCCTCCCGGTCTTCTTCTCTCCTCCTTCCCTCCCTCCCTCCCTGTCTTCTTCTCTCCTCCCTCCCTCCCTATGTCTCTCCTCTCACTGCTTCCCTCCTTGTCTTCTTCTCTCCTCCCTCCCTCCCTGTCTTCTTCTCTCCTCCCTCCCTCCCTCCCTCCATGTCTTCTTCTCTCCTCCCTCCCTCCCTCCCTCCCTCCCTCCCTCCCTCCCTCCCTCCCTCCCTCCCTGTCTTCTTCTCTCCTCCTTCCCTCCCTCCCTGTCTCTCCCCTCCCTCCCTCCCTCCTCCCTCCCTGTCTCCCCTCCCTCCCTCCCTCCCTGTCTTCTTCTCTCTCTCCCTCCCTCCCTCCCTCCCTGTCTTCTTCTCCCTCCCTCCCTCCCTCCCTCCCTCCCTCCCTCCCTCCCTCCCTCCCTCCCTCCCTCCCTCCCTCCCTCCCTCCCTCCCTGTCTCTGCCCTCCCTCCCTCCCTCCCTCCCTGTCTTCTTCTCTCCTCCCTCCCTCCCTGTCTTCTTCTCTCTTTCCCTCCCTCCCTCTCTTTCCCTCCCTCCCTTTAGAGCAGATGAAGAGAGAATCATACAGGTGGATGGGATCTGCTCTGAACTAACCAGTAGAGCAGATGAAGAGAGAATCACACAGGTGGATGGGATCTGCTCTGAACTAACCAGTAGAGCAGATGAAGAGAGAATCACACAGGTGGATGGTATCTGCTCTGAACTAACCAGTAGAGCAGATGAAGAGAACCACCAGAATAAATACATGGAAATCTGGCAACTCGAACTGTCAGCACAAGCAGCTCACATATGTTGTACTGGCCTTTCTTGAAATAACACTTGATGTCGTGTGTTTGTCGTACCTAGCAGTTTCTTTGTTACATTCCCTACAGTTGAGTCACGCTTCAATCTTTGTTGGCACGTTCCTCTTGCAGTGTGAGAGTCTGATTTTCCTTCTGGAATGTTCTCCCATCTCCACAGAGGAACTCTAGAGCTCTGTCAGAGTGACCATCGGGTTCACCTCCCTGACCAAGGCCCTTCTCCCCCGATTGCTCAGTTTGGCCGGGCGGCCAGCTCTAGGAAGAGTCTTGGTGGTTCCAAACTTCTTCCATTTAAGAATGATGGAGGCCACTGTGTTCTTGGGGATCTTCTATGCTGCAAAAAGCGATTGGTACCCTTCCCCAGATCTGTGCCTCATGGCTTGGTTTTTGCTCTGACATGTACTGTCAACTGTGGGACCTTATATAGACAGGTGTGTGCCTTTCCAAATCATGTCCAATCAATTGAATTTACCACAGGTGGACTCCAATCAAGTTGTAGAAATCTCAAGGATGATCAATGGAAACAGGATGCACCTGAGCTCAATTTCGAGTCTCATAGCAAAGGGTCTGAATACTTATGTAAATAAGATATTTCTGTTTTTTATTTTTTATAAATGTGCTAACATTTCTAAAAACCTGTTTTCACTTAGTCATTATGGGGTATTTTGTGTAGATTGCTGATGATTTTTTTTTTTTTAATCAATTTTAGAATAAGGCTGTAAAGTAACAAAATGTGGAAAAGTCAAGTGGTCTGAATACTTTCCGAAGGCATGGTATGTGGATACCTGCTCGTCGAACATCTAATTAAAAAATCACGGGCATTAATATGGAGTTGGTCCCCCCTTTGCTGCTATAACAGCCTCCACACTTCTGGGAAGGCTTTCCACTAGATGTTGGAACATTGCTGCGGGGACTTGCTTCCATTCAGCAACGAGCATTAGTGAGGTCGGGGACTGATGTTGGGCGATTAGACCTGGCTCGCAGTCGGCTTTCCAATTAATTGCAAAGGTGTTCGATGGGGTTGAGGTCAGGGCTCTGTGCAGGCCAGTCAAGTTTTTCCACACCAATCTCGACAAATCATTTCTGTATGGACCTCACTTTGTGCACGGCGGCATTGTCATGCTGAAACAGGAAAGGGCCTTCCCCAAACTGTTGACTCAAAGTTAGAAGCACAGAATTGTCTAGAATGTCATTGTATGCTGTAGCGTTAAGATTTCCCTTCACTGGAACTAAGGGGCCTAGCCCAAACCATGAAAAACAGCCCCAGACCATTATTCCTCCTCCACCAAACTTTACAGTTGGCACTATGCATTGGGGCAGGTAGCGTTCTCCTGGCATCCTCCAAACCCAGATTCGTGCGTGGGACTGCCAGATGGTGATGCGTGATTCATCACTCCAGAGAACACGTTTCCACTGCTCCAGAGACCAATGGTGGCGAGCTTTACAAATCAAATCAAATCAAATTGTATTTGTCACATGCGCCGAATACAACAGGTGTAGACCTCACCGTAAAATGCTTACTTACAAGCCCTTAACCAACAATGCAGTTCAAGAAATAGAGTTAAGAAAATATTTACTAAATAAACTGAAGTTAAAAAATAATTAAAGTTACACAATAAAATAACAAGAACGAGGCTATATACAGGGGGTAACGGTACCGAGTCAATGTGCGGGGGTACAGGTTAGTCGAGGTAATTTGTACATGTAGGTAGGGGTAAAGTGACTATGCATAGATAATAAACAGCGAGTAGCAGCAGTGTAAAAACAAAGGGGGGTTGGTCAATGTAAATAGTCTGGGTGGCCATTTGATTAATTGTTCAGCAGTCTTATGGCTTGGGGGTAGAAGCTATTAAGGAGCCTTTTGGACCTAGACTTGGCGCTCCGGTACCGCTTGCCGTGCGGTAGCAGAGAGAACAGTCTATGACTTGGGTGACTGGAGTCTTTGACAATTTTTTGGGCCTTCCTCTGACAAAGCCTAGTATATAGGTCCTGTATGGCAGGAAGCTTGGCCCCAGTGATGTACTGGGCCGTACGCACTACCCTCTGTAGAGCCTTACGGTCAGATGCCTAGCAGTTACCATACCAGGTGGTGATGCAACTGTTCAGGATGCTCTTGATGGTGCAGCTGGGGACCCATGCCAAATCTTTTTAGTTTCCTGAGAGGGAAAAGGTGTTGTCATGCCCTCTTCACGATTGTCTTGGTGTGTTTGGACCATAAAAGTTTGGAACTTGAAACTCTCGACCCGCTCCACTACAGCCCTTTCAATGTGAATGGGAGCGTGTTCAGCCCTCCTTTTCCTGTAGTCCATGATCAGCTCCTTTGTCTTGCTCACGTTGAGGGAGAGGTTGTTGTCCTGGCACCACACTGCCAGGTCTCTGACCTCCTCCCTATAGGCTGTTTCATCGTTGTCGGTGATCAGGCCTACCACTGTTGTGTCGTCAGCAAACTTAATGATGGTGTTGGAGTCGTGCTTGGCCACGCAGTCGTGGGTGAACAGGGAGTACAGGAGGGGACTGAGCACACACCCCTGAGGGGCCCCCGTGTTGAAGATCAGCGTGGCAGATGTGTTGTTGCCTACCCTTACCACCTGGGGACAGCCCGTCAGGAAGTCCAGGATCCAGTTGCAGAGGGAGGTGTTTAGTCCCAGGGTCCTTAGCTTAGTGATGAGCTTTGTGGGCACTATGGTGTTGAACGCTGAGCTGTAGTCAATGAACAGCATTCTCACGTAGGTGTTCCTTTTGTCCAGGTGGGAAAGGACAGTGTGGGGTGCGATTGTGATTGCGTTATCTGTGGATCTGTTGGGGCGGTATGCGAATTGGAGTGGGTCTAGGGTCTTGGGCACAGGGACTATGGTGTTATGCTTGAAACATGTAGGTATTACAGGGAGAGGTTAAAAATGTCAGTGAAGACACATCAAATCAAATGTTATTTGCCACGTGCGCTGAATACAACAGGTGTAGACCTTAGAGTAAAATACGTACTTACAAGCCCTTAACCAACAATGCAGTTATTAAGAAAATAAAAAAAGTGTTAAGCGCATGCTCTGAGAACACGTCCTGGTAATCCGTCTGGCCCTGTGGCCTTGTGAATGTTGACCTGTTTAAAGGTCTTGCTCACATCGGCTACGGCGAGCGGGATCACACAGTCGTCCGGAACAGCTGGTGCTTTCATGCATGCTTCAGTGTTGCTTGCCTCGACGTGAGCATAAAAGGCATTTACACCACTCCAGCCGACGTTTGGCATTGCGCATGGTGATCTTAGGCTTGTGTGCGGCTGCTCGGCCATAGAAACCCATTTCATGAAGCTCCCGACGAACAGTTCTTGTGCTGACGTTGCTTCCAGAGGCAGTTTGAAACTTGGTAGTGAGTGTTGCAACCGAGGACAGACAGTTTTTACACGCTTCAGCACTCGCCGGTCCCGTTCTGTGAGCTTGTGTGGCCTACCAATTCACGGCTGAGCCGTTGTTGCTCCTAGAAGTTTCCACTTCACAATAACAGCACTTACAGTTGACCGGGGCAGCTCTAGCAGGGCAGAAATTTGACGAACTGACTTGTTGGAAAGGTGGCATCCTATGACGGTGCCACATTGAACGTCACTGAGCTCTTCCGTATGGGCCATTCTACTGCCAATATTTGTCTATGGAGATTACATGGCTGTGTGCTCGATTTTATACACCTGTCAGCAACGGATGTGACTGAAATAGCCGAATCCACTAATTTGAAGGGGTGACCACACACTTTTGTATATATAGTGTAGGTACATGCTTATTAAAGTATATGTTGTATACAAATTATATAGGATAATTAGGATGTCAATATATAATATTGTAACCTAGCACTTGTAATAGCAGTAAGTAGGCTAAGCTCTACTGTAGTAGCCTGTCGAAGCACAAACACTGATATTTAGCTTAGGCCTATTAGTTAGAATCAGAGGTCATCCATTTTATGGGTGTGACCCAGGCATGCAGAAAGTAGCAGCATTTAAAGTTAATGTTAGATCTTTTAAATGATTTATAAGATAAACATTGGGTGAATGACACACCTTGTAAATAGTTAGGAAGGCACCACACGGGGGTCCTGTGACTTCAGAGGGGGACAAATGGAGACATCGCTCAGACACAATAGCAGTAGCACTTCAAAGACTGTCTGCCTGAAAGAGACAGAAGAGAAGAGACAGCCAGGAAAGGAAAATCAACAGAGAAGGTCACTGATATGTTACAACTCTGGTAAGCTACCGTTGGTACGTCCCAATGGCACCCCATTCCCTATCTACTGCACTACATTTGACCAGGGCACTATATAGGGAATAGGGTACCATTTGGGACGTAACAATAGGCTACTGTAATGTAGCCTAGACTACATTCTAAGCTACTAAAATTAAGAAGTAACTGAAATAATTTATGTATAGAGGTAGCTTGTCCAAAAACCCAAAAATATAGAGGCTATACCATATGCCTTCCCTGAATATTTGACATCAGTTTAAATAATGTCTGGGCTATTACATGTATATTCCAGTCATTAGCGGAAGCTGTTATCCAAAGCGACTTACAAATAGTGCATTAATTAAATAGCCCAGACATTATTTAGGCCTTAGCTAAATGTCAGTGTTTGTGCTTCGATAGGCTACTATAGTAGAGCTTAGCCTATTTAGCGGTATTACAAGTGTTAGGTTACAATATTATACAGTACCAGTCAAAAGTTTGGACACGCCTACTCATTCAAGGGTTTTTCTTTATTTTTACTATTTTCTACATTGTATAATAGTGACGACATCAAAACTATGAAATAACACATCATGTAGTAACCAAAAAAGTGTTTTCAAGATATATTTTATATTTGAGTTTCTTAAAATAGTCACCATTTGCCTTGATGACTGCTTTGCACACACTCTTGGCATTCTCTCAACCAGCTTCACCTGGAATGCTTTTCCAACAGTCTTGAAGGAGTTCCCACATATGCTGAGCACTTGTTGGCAGCTTTTCCTTTACTCTGCCGTCCGACTCATTCCAAACCATCTCAATTGGGTTGAGGTCGGGGGATTGTGGAGGCCAGGTCATCTGATGCAGCACTCCATCACTCTCCTTCTTGATAAAATAGCCCTTACACAGCCTGGAGGTGTGGTGGGTCATTGTCCTGTTGAAAAACAAATGATAGTCCCACTAAGCGCAAACCAGATGGGATGGCGTATCGCTGCAGAATGCTGTGGTAGCTATGCTGGTTAAGTGTGCCTTGAATTCTAAATATATCACAGACAGTGTCACCAACAAAGCACCCTCACACATTTACATTACATTTTAGTCATTTAGCAGACGCTCTTATCCAGAGCGACTTACAGTTAGTGAGTGCACACATTTTTTCATACTGGCCCCCCGTGGGAATCGAACCCACAACCCTGGCGTTGCAAACGCCATGCTCTACCAACTGAGCTACACGGGGCCAACACCTCCTCCTCCATGCTTTACGGTGGGAACTACACATGCGGAGATCATCCATTCACCCACACCACGTCTCACAAAGACACGCCGGTTGGAACCAAAAATCTCCAATTTGGACTCCAGACCAAAGGACAAATTTCCACCGGTTTAATGTCCATTGCTTGTATTTCTTGGCCCAAGCAGGTCTCTTCTTCTTATTGGTGACCTTTAGTAGTGGTTTCTTAGCAGCAATTTGACCATGAAGGCCTGATTCACGCAGTCTCCTCTGAACAGTTGATGTTGAGATGTGTCTGTTACTTGAACTCTGTGAAGCATTTATTTGGGCTGCAATTTCTGAGGCTGGTAACTCTAATGAACTTATCCTCTGCAGCAGAGGTAACTTTGGTCTTCCATTCCTGTGGCGGTCCTCATGAGAGCCAGTTTCATCATAGCGCTTTATGGTTTTTGCGATTGCACTTGAAGAAACTTTCAAAGTGCCATCACTAATACATTAGAGGCTGCTGCTGCCTATTGAAATCACTGGCCACTTAAAGAAATGGAACACTAGTCACGTTAATAATGTTTACATATCTTGCACTACTCATCTCATATGGATATACTGCATTCTATTCTATAATATTCTACTGTATCTTAGTCCATGCCGCTCTGTCATTGCTTGTCCATATATGTATATATTCTTAAATTCCATTCCTTACTAGATTTGTGTGTATTGGGTATATGTTGTGAAATTGTTAGATATTATTTGTTAGATATTACTTCACTGTCGGAGGTAGAAGCACAAGCATTTCGCTACACCCGCAATAACATCTGGTAAACACGTGTATGTGACAAATAAAATTTGATTTGATTTTAAAGTTCTTGACATTTTCCGTATTGACTGACCTTCATGTCTTAAAGTAATGATGGACTGTCGTTTCTCTTTGCTTATTTGAGCTGTTCTTGCCATAATATGGACTTGCTCTTTTGCCAAATAGGGCTATCTTCTGTATACCCCCCTACCTTGTCACAACTCAACTGATTGGCTCAAACGCATTAAGAAGGAAAGAAATTCCACAAATTAACTTTTAAGAAGGCACACCTGTTAATTGAAATGCATTCCACATGACTACCTCATGAAACTGGTTGAGAGAATGCCAAGAGTGTGCAAAGCAGTCATCAAGGCAAAGGGTGGCTATTTGAAGAATCTCTAATATACAATATATTGTGAATTTTTTAACACTGTTTTTTTAAATGATTTGATTTGTAATTATTATTTATATTTATTTTGTCATTTTTGTATTAATTTTTTTATTATTATTATTATTATTAATTTTTTTTGGGGGGGGGGAATGGATCAGCTTAATATTGCAGATAGATTGTATCTTCTATCAATGTAATTGTCTGCATCACTTCCAATCCCCCATGTTTTTATTTTTTATTTTTTTATATATACAGTGGGGAAAAAAAGTATTTAGTCAGCCACCAATTGTGCAAGTTCTCCCACTTAAAAAGATGAGAGAGGCCTGTAATTTTCATCATAGGTACACGTCAACTATGACAGACAAATTGAGAAAAAAAAATCCAGAAAATCACATTGTAGGATTTTTAATGAATTTATTTGCAAATTATGGTGGAAGATAAGTATTTGGTCACCTACAAACAAGCAAGATTTCTGGCTCTCACAGACCTGTAACTTCTTCTTTAAGAGGCTCCTCTTTCCTCCACTCGTTACCTGTATTAATGGCACCTGTTTGAACTTGTTATCAGTATAAAAGACACCTGTCCACAACCTCAAACAGTCACACTCCAAACTCCACTATGTCCAAGACCAAAGAGCTGTCAAAGGACACCAGAAACAAAATTGTAGACCTGCACCAGGCTGGAAAGACTGAATCTGCAATAGGTAAGCAGCTTGGTTTGAAGAAATCAACTGTGGGAGCAATTATTAGGAAATGGAAGACATACAAGACCACTGATAATCTCCCTCGATCTGGGGCTCCACGCAAGATCTCACCCCGTGGGATCAAAATGATCACAAGAACGGTGAACAAAAATCCCAGAACCACACGGGGGGACCTAGTGAATGACCTGCAGAGAGCTGGGACCAAAGTAACAAAGCCTACCATCAGTAACACACTACGCCGCCAGGGACTCAAATCCTGCAGTGCCAGACGTGTCCCCCTGCTTAAGCCAGTACATGTCCAGGCCCGTCTGAAGTTTGCTAGAGTGCATTTGGATGATCCAGAAGAGGATTGGGAGAATGTCATATGGTCAGATGAAACCAAAATATAACTTTTTGGTAAAAACTCAACTCGTCGTGTTTAGAGGACAAAGAATGCTGAGTTGCATCCAAAGAACACCATACCTACTGTGAAGCATGGGGGTGGAAACATCATGCTTTGGGGCTGTTTTTCTGCAAAGGGACCAGGACGACTGATCCGTGTAAAGGAAAGAATGAATGGGGCCATGTATCGTGAGATTTTGAGTGAAAACCTCCTTCCATCAGCAAGGGCATTGAAGATGAAACGTGGCTGGGTCTTTCAGCATGACAATGATCCCAAACACACCGCCCGGGCAACGAAGGAGTGGCTTCGTAAGAAGCATTTCAAGGTCCTGGAGTGGCCTAGCCAGTCTCTAGATCTCAACCCCATAGAAAATCTTTGGAGGGAGTTGAAAGTCCGTGTTGCCCAGAGACAGCCCCAAAACATCACTGCTCTAGAGGAGATCTGCATGGAGGAATGGGCCAAAATACCAGCAACAGTGTGTGAAAACCTTGTGAAGACTTACAGAAAATGGTTGACCTGTGTCATTGCCAATAAAGGGTATATAACAAAGTATTGAGAAACTTTTGTTATTGACCAAATACTTATTGTCCACCATAATTTGCAAATAAATGTATTAAAAATCCTACAATGTGATTTTCTGGATTTTTTTTTCTCATTTTGTCTGTCATAGTTGACGTGTACCTATGATGAAAATTACAGGCCTCTCTCATCTTTTTATGTGGGAGAACTTGCACAATTGGTGGCTGACTAAATACTTTTTTCCCCCACTGTATACTCCCCTTTATTACTTTTCAACCCCACCATCCTTTCCCTACTTGGAGTAAATTAGTGAACAACAATGCCCAGGCCTCTACTTCCCGTCTATACTTACTATCTACACCTTATGGACAGAGTTCATTTTACAATAATTCTATTATATATATATATATATATATATATATATATATATATATATATATATATATATATATATTTATTTATTTTTTGCTCCTGAACTTCTTCTACTCTCAACCTCTCCGATCATTTTCATGATGTCCATCCGGTTGCTTCTATATGCCATATCTTTCTAACTGTGCTCTATCCCAAAAGCTCCCAACATACAACCTATATACTTATTATGGACACAGTATGCTTACATTATTAGCTATCTTTGTTATTATTTGTTGTTATTTGTTATTAGTCCCATCCTTCAACTCTATTCAATACCCCCCATCTATCTCTTAACACCATCCATATAGGATTTCTATTTGCCATATATATTTCAACCGTACTGTGATGTTTTACAAACGTTCTGAACCTTTCTATTCTCATTGCTTCTACAGATTGTGAATTAAAAATAAACTTTTTGCTAAAAGTATTATTATATTATTGATTGATTGACTATGACTTTTCAGATCACCCAGTAATGCTATCTGCAAGGTTAGTTCCAGGTAAATATTGCAATCCTTTAGCCATTCCTGGACCTGTGTCCAAAAACAAGCTACAAATGGACAGAACCAAAACAAATGATCTAATGATTCTGTCTCTTCACAGCAAAATCTGCAGAGCTGGGAAGATTGTATCCCCCATATAAATAACATTCTATTGGTAGCAATAATTTTATATAATAATTTAAATTGAAATATTCTAATTTTTGAATCCGGTGTCGTTTTTCGTGTCAGTTCATAAACACTATGCCATGGGATCGGTACATCAAAGATCTCTTCCCAACTATTTTGCAATCTAAATGGGACGGCTGTCAATCCTTTGGTCCTTACATTTTACATTTACATTTTAGTCATTTAGCAGACGCTCTTATCCAGAGCGACTTACAGTTAGTGAGTGCATACATTATAATTTTTTTATACTGGAGTCGAACCCACAACCCTGGCGTTGCAAATGCCATGCTCTACCAACTGAGCTACATCCTTTAAGTGAAACTGATATACTTTTTTATTTATCACAGTTTTCCTTAACCAATTATGTTCTTTAATGCAAGGCCGACAGACAAGTTCCTTACTTTCTCCCCCTTCCACTTTCCTCTTCCACTTTTGCGGTAAGGCTGCAATTATTTGGTTGTAATTTTGGGTAGAGCAGACATTTCCATATGTTTTTGTTAGCTGCATGTGCGACATAACTCCACCAGTCCTACCGATGATATAATTTACGAAGATTATACCTTTTTTAAACATTCTGTCAAAAAATTAAGGTTTTTTGTCAATTAGTATATTTGAGTTTAACCACAATATTTGTTGCATTATTTGTTCTGTCGTTTCTGGAGGATTAAATTGAAATTGCAACCAACTTTCTATGGCTTGTTTTAGAAATAGTGACATTTGGGAGATTATTTCCTTTTCAAATAACTGAAAGTGAGAGGTTGTAATCTGAATAAAGGGAAAAAGGCCTTTCTTGAACATTGGGTGAGACAATCTTACTAATTTGCTTGAGAACCAGTTCGGATTTAAGTATAACTTTTGTATGACTGAAGCTTTTAGTGATAGGTCTAATGCTTTAATATTTAATAATTTCTGTCCTCCGAATTCATATTCATTATATAAATATGCTCTTTTAATTTTGTCTGGCTTGCCGTTCCAAATAAAATTGAATTTTTTTTTTCTAAAGAGTTAATCAGGGTGATTTTTCCACACTGTTTACTACATGATTCCAAATGTGTTATTTCATAGTTTTGATGTCTTCACTATTATTCTACAATGAAAAATTGTAAAAAAATAAATAAAGAAAAACCCTTGAATGAGTAGGTGTGTCCAAACGTTTGACTTGTAGTGTACATTGAATCCTAATTATCCTATATACTTTATATACAACATATTATAATTTTATAAGCATGTACTTGTTTACCTATATACAAAAAATATAGGCTATTATTTGTGTTATTTATGTTAATAAGAAAGACAGTCTCTTGGAAAAATAACAAGGGTTTTAAAAATTAAGACCGCAAAATACAGCCTAGGCTACATAAAAGTCCGACCTTCCATTTTTTAAACAGAATCCAAAGGCAATTTCCGTAATTTATCCCCTTTGTTAATTACAGGGTATCAAGTTTCTTTACCATTTGAATATCACTTCAATGTGTTTATTGCCGTCGCGTATCAGCCAATCACAAAGCGAGGACGGGGCTCCTGCGGTAGAGAGCTGTAGGCGTTGATAGTGAACCAAGCGCTTGACGTTTGGGGCCAAAACGCTGCGCTTCAGACTCACACACTGCAAGAGGAACATGCCAACAAAGATTTAAGTGTGACTCAACTGTAGGGAATGTAACAAAGAAACTGTCTACGGTAAAAGTAGATTGTGTGTAGCCTAAAGTAGAGGATTGTTACTGTTTTCCTGACGTTTGCTTTCATGAAAGTTGATTTCACTGATGAGAAGCGGCACTCGGACTAACGTTAGCTGTTGAGTTTTGGGGCAATTCTTCTGCGGCACTCGGACTAACGTTAGCTGTTGATTTTTGGGGCAATTTTTCTTCTACGGTATGTGTAGGATACTTTGATGCTGTTCAAAAAATGCTGTCATTTTGTCGTGTTCTTGTTACATTTCAAAGTGGTGGCGTGACA
Source organism: Coregonus clupeaformis (assembly GCF_020615455.1). Lineage (NCBI taxonomy): Eukaryota > Metazoa > Chordata > Actinopteri > Salmoniformes > Salmonidae > Coregonus > Coregonus clupeaformis. The sequence continues at coordinate 12,114,899 of NC_059219.1, forward strand.
GCTGCGAATAATTTTTAGGAACCGAGGTGCGCTTTTTTGGCATCTATCTCACGGAGTAGGCTATTGAAGTCTTCTTGGATCCCGAATACTTTTGAAAGGGTATAGCCAACTCATTGTACGGGATTCTCTATCGGTGAAGAACCGGAATATGGCTGCGGCTTTTGTCTGCACACTTTTTCTGCTCGTGAAGGTAAGTGTCATGTCGCTCCTATTCCTGATATACATAGGCTGTAACTCACTAATAGATCTCATAGGCTACTGTACAGTAATACACGAATATATCAATTCCGTCCCTGTTATTTTCTGCTGACAGTGCAATGTATAGTAACGCACATTACCATCCAACACGAGGTGAATTCAGTAATGTGCGTAAAGCGATTGATTTTGGCTAAATTGTAACGACGTTGGAATTACGCGCGCGCTACATTGCAATTACATGCCTTGCATCTTGATTGTGTTACATTGTAATCTAGCCTACTCTCACTCTACGTTGACAGTGTTCTGTATAGCTGCAGTATGTGACGTATCGCCATCATCTACCTCTCTCCTGCTTCTACTCAGAGATAAACTCTGCTTTTCTTTTCTAATCTTAGTTGATCTTCCTTACCAATTGATAAGACTTAGTAATATAAACGTCAATGATAAGACTGTGTAATTTAAACGTCAATGCAGGTAGTTAAAGTGATAAGAGAGATTTGATCTGTACAGATCAAAGTGTCAAAATAATCCTTTCCACAGCTGGAGCAGAGGACAATTTGACACTCATCTCCTTTCAACTCCAATAGACCTGAGGGCCTGTAGTAGAGAGGAGAGGCCGCAGCTCATGTCTTGTCATGTTCCCAGGGCCTAACCCTTTCTTCAAGATCAAAGCACTAGAGATAAAACGCCATCAGATCATTATATGCTCTGCATTCATGTGACCCTGGAAAGATATGTATCTGTTTAATAAGGGGATAATATCAACAAACGTTCCGTTTAAATGGAAAACAAAATATATATATTTTTAAAAGTTTGGGTTCCCCAAAACGCACCTTTGTTTGAAAAGAAAAAATGGAAAAGAAAAAACTTATCCAATTGTGTTTCTCTGCTTAATATGAATGTTTTTTCTAATCTAAATTTATTGAAGTCATTATACTTCTCATTGAGTCACACTGGCCCACTAATGTTAATGGTTTGTTTGTCCAAGGTTCTCTGTTACATTACCGAACTCTATTGCAATTCATAGATAGTGCCAGAGTCGTTCCTTGCGGCAATTTCTGGGAGAAATGCGTCATGAGTTAAACTATTGCTGGGGTTTGGATATCCGGAGCAAAGCAATTATAATAATTTTCTCTCAGTCTGTGGAGAGAGAAGGGGCACCATGTTTGTAACAGAACAGTAAAGTGAATTTCCATTTAGACGCTAAGCAGATTTCTGTAGGGGGTATGAGATTAGTTTTCACTTGAACTCCCGACCACCGCTTTGCTTTCCCACAGCGACATGTTTTATGAGAGAGACAGTAGTAAGTCAGCATTTTGAGAACTTTAATAATACATTGGAATCCTGCTTGTTAGTCTGCAGTGGCATGGCTATTGGTATCCAGCAGTTTGTCATGTTGTTAGGAGGAGATGGATAGCTCAGCATATTCCCTGACTGGAACAAAACAAACAACATGGGAAAAAAACAAAAAAAGGTCCAGATTCCTAACTTTGACTTTTTAAAGATGACCTGCTACTGCTGATGACAGTAATCAGATGAAAATAATGGACCAGGCAGACAGGAAAGCAGCTCTAGTTCCACCCCCACCCTCCCTCCCCATCTCTTTGCCTTAGTGGATATGTCCCAAATGGCACCCTATTGCCAATATAGTGCACTACTTTTGACCAGGGCTGATAGGTCCACATTTTGACCAGCGCTGATAGGTCCACATTTTGACCAGGGCCGATAGGATAATGAGTAATGGAGGCGATTATGTCAAATCAAATCGAATCAAATGTTATTTGTTACATGCGCCGAATACAACAGGTGTAGACCTTACTGTGAAATGCTTACTTACAAGCCCTTAACCAACAATGCAGTTAAATAAATAAAGTTAAGAAAATATTTACTAAATAAACTAAAGTAAAAAATAAATAATAACACAATAAAATAACAATAACGAGGCTATATACAGGGGGTACCGGTACCGAGTCAATGTGCGGGGGTACGGGTTAGTGGAGGTAATTTGTACATGTAGGTAGGGGCAAAGTGACTATGCATAGATAATAAACAGCGAGTAGCAGCAGTGTAAAAACAAATAAGGGGGGGGGGTTGGTCAATGTAAATAGTTTGTGCGTCCCAAATGGCACCCTTTTCCCTATATAGTGCACTACAGGGCTCTCCTGTTCCTCTGTCTGCTGGAGGCATCAGGGTGGAGGTGGTGACACCACGCTTCTGTTAATGCTGCTGTCCCCAGGGTGTCAGGGTGGAGGTGGAGGTGGTGACACCACGCTGCTGTCCCCAGGGTGTGAGGGTGGAGGTGGTGACACCACGCTGCTGTTAATGCATCTGTCCCCAGGGTGTCAGGGTCGGTGTCAGGGTGGAGGTGGAGGTGGTGACACCACGCTGCTGTTAATGCATCTGTCCCCAGGGTGTCAGGGTCGGTGTCAGGGTGGAGGTGGAGGTGGTGACACCACGCTGCTGTTAATGCATCTGTCCCCAGGGTGTCAGGGTCGGTGTCAGGGTGGAGGTGGAGGTGGTGACACCACGCTGCTGTTAATGCTGCTGTCCCCAGGGTGTCAGGGTCGGTGTCAGGGTGGAGGTGGAGGTGGTGACACCACGCTGCTGTTAATGCTGCTGTCCCCAGGGTGTGAGGGTCAGGGGTCAGTGTCAGTGCTGAGAGAGAGCCCCTGCCTCCTGGGGCTCCCCACCCTTTCATGTGCTCATCACTCACACGTGGAAACTAGGCTGCTGCAGCCAAGGAGTCATGCATCATATCAAATGGGATCACACTTCAAAAAGGCCCAAGGGTGGCTTTAGGGGGTGTGTGTGTGACTGCATGCTTATGAGTGTACATGCGCTTGTGTGTGCGTGTGTGTGCATTGCTTATGTGTGTGTGTTGACGGAGTGACTGTGACAGCCGTGGAGTTCATAGCCCCTTTTGAAAGCAGATAGGTCTCCATGGTGGTCTCCTCTCACCAGGGAATCAACTCCTCTACTACCGAAGTGGAGAGAGCAACTGCAGCCCCTCAACTCTCTCCAGTGGCCCTGGAGGAGACCGATCAGGTCTGTGTTCTCTTTTCTCATGGTCCTTGAGCCAAGGAGGTGTCGACAGTGTAGGCTGCATGTGTCTGTATATAAGAAAGTCCTGAGCTACCACATAGCAGTCTGAAAAGAGTTTATATAGGCTAGCATAACAGAACAGTACACAACGATTCTAATTTAGTGCATAATCAAAATTCTAACAAGTCAGCACTTTTTTTGGAACAAGATTCCACTCTGATGTCATATGCAAATCAGCTCACTTTAGATGTTGACTTTCTCAACTGCCTGTTCCCGTTCCGTAGGCTAGTACTGAGATATTTTACACAGGTCACACATTCCTACTGAGGTCCATAAATCGGAGCTCTGTCAGTCCCAGTCCTGATTACTGTGGTCATTAAGCCCCGGGCAGTGTGGATGTTCGCCCACACACACTTTCTCACACACACGCACACACTCCACCCCTTAAACTGGTGCACGGAGGGGAATATTTAATTCTATATTTGGTCAGCAAGTAGAGGAAATGCCAATGGGTCCGTCTCTGCAGAGCAAAGTAGAGCTGGAGTGGACCCTGTCTGGACTTTCTCTCCTTAGTGTGTGCGTGTGTGTGCGTGCGCGTGCGCGTGCGCGTGTGCGTGTGTGTGTGTGTGCTGTTGCCAGCCTCCGTCTCTGGTCTATAACATGATGAAGCAGCAGTTGGAGACGCTACCAGACAGCATCGCTGCCACAAAATATGTATCATTCAGTGGATGGATAATTGTATGTGTGGGGTACAGAGATGAGGTAGTCATTTAAAAATCACGTTAAACACTATTATTGCGCACAGAGTCCATGCAACTTATTATGTGACTTGTTAAGCAAATGTTTACTCCTGAACTTATTTAAGCTTGCCATAACAAAGGGGTTGAATACTTATTGACTGAACATTTCAGCTTTTCATTTTTAATTAATTTGTAAAAAATGTGTAAAAACTTAATTCCACTTTGACATTATGGAGTATAGTGTGAAGGCCAGTGACACAAAATCTGTATTTAATCCATTTTAAATTCAGGCTGTAACACAACAAAACTTGGAAAAAGTCAAGGGGTGTGTATACTTTCAGAAGGCACTGTATGTTCTCAATTTAAAATGATACCAGTAGACAATGTATATGAGGCAACCCATATACCAGATTTTGTACATGCCATTTAAGTGCTGACATTTTATTTCATTCATTTTAGCAATGTTGCTAGCAAAAAGGTTGCAGTTGTTCCCATAGATAGACAGTACACGGTTGCTCTATGTATCACTGACCCTGGATAAGCTAGCAACTTGGCAAACACAGCTAACCTTTTAGGTCAATAATATGCTGTTTTTATACAATTTTTGTTGGCTTTATAATTGTGAGAGAAATGTAACTAGCTAGTAGTTAGTTATACCTGGGTAGCTTACAAGGTTAGCTGACTTTTCTCAAAATGAACCTCATTGTGGCTAGCTACTTCTTGTCTCATCGTGCTAGCCTTTATAGCCAAATATCACTTCAGAAACGTCAAACTTAAAAATATCGATATGGCCAGCATTCTCTCCTCTTGCTGCAGCTTTAGCTCATCTCGAAACAACAGAGAAATGCTGTGAAAACCAGCGTGCTGCAAACGTTCTAAAATGTTTTGTCACCAGTGCTTGTTTTGTTGACATTTTTTGTCTTCACACACTGTTGCTCCTACAGCACTAATCTGGTGAGCACTTTTGGAGCTCCGCCCAAGCAAGGCATTTGATTGGTTTGACATGTTGTGATGCGTCACTGATTTACACCGAGTTCTGACCCCTCTTTAGCTGATTTCTGCCATGGAACTTCCACAGGCTTCCCGTTTTAGGGAGCCTGGTTTGCGACAAGGCTTGTGCATCTCAAATGGCACCCTATAGGAAGGACTCTGATCAAAATAAGTGCACTATGTAGGGAATAGGGTGCCATTTGGGACACAGACTAAATACACGGCCATTGAAATAGACTAGAAGCCATTAGCCAAGCTCTTCTCACTCCATGTGATGGTCCATTCTTACATTTACATTTTGGTCATTTAGCAGACACTCTTATCCAGAGTGATTTACAGTCAGTGATCATTTAGCAGACACTCATATCCAGAGTGATGTACAGTCAGTGCATTCAACTAAGGTAGGTAAAACAACCACATATCCCAGTGATAAGACAACCACAGATCACTGTAGAAGCTCATGTGATCTCTGAGATGAATACCTGTTGAAACTGAGCCCCCATCATCCTGATACTGCAGATCTGCGCTGGCTGAGGTTCGCATGTTGTCTGGCTCCTCAGATAGTGGTGCAATAAAGCCTCTGTGCTGTTGTTCTTGGAATGAAACGTGCCCTCTTTCCCCTTAAAAGCTGTTTACTTTCTAGTGGTGGAATTGTTTTAGTGCAGCTTTGTGACTGGAATGATGGCATGGTGTGTGTGTGTGTGTGTGTGTTTCCGTGCGTGCATGTGTGCATCCGTGTTTGCGTTTGTGTGTGTGTGTGTGTGCGTTGGTTCCTGTGTGTGTTGGGCTTGTTGGAGGCTCCACATGTTGACACACGCTGCTCCTTGGAGCAGACATCAGAGACAGAGGTATGTCCCAAATGACACCCTATTCCCTACGTAGTGCACTAGTTTTGACCTGAGCCCTATTGGCCCTTGTTAAAAGTAGTGTACTATATAGGGAATAGGGTGTAATTTGGGATACAGTCAGAGAGACATCAGAGGGTTGTTTAGCTGTTAGCAGGAGGTCAGTTGTTAGACATCTGTTAGTTCCTGCCTGACTACCCTCAGGCTCCAGGGATAGTGGCTAGTGGACCAATCTGCACTCAGGCTCCAGGGATAGTGGCTAGTGGACCAATCTGCACTCAGGCTCCAGGGATAGTGGCTAGTGGACCAATCTGCACTCAGGCTCCAGGGATAGTGGCTAGTGGACCAATCTGCACTCAGGCTCCAGGGATAGTGGCTAGTGGACCAATCTGCACTCAGGCTCCAGGGATAGTGGCTAGTGGACCAATCTGCACTCAGGCTCCAGGGATAGTGGCTAGTGGACCAATCTGCACTCAGGCTCCAGGGATAGTGGCTAGTGGACCAATCTGCACTCAGGCTCCAGGGATAGTGGCTAGTGGACCAATCTGCCCTCAACATGGGCATTTCAGATGTGTGCTGTAGATGAGGGCCTTGATGGGGGGAGGGGAGGAGTGTGTGTGTAAATCTCTTGTTCTCAGACAGAGTGAGGGGAGGGAGGGACACACACACACACACACACACACACACACACACACACACCTGCAGGACATCAAAGGCCCCCTCTCACCATAAAAGACACACACATGCTGGGCTGCAGGGGCTAACTGACACCTCCGCCTGGGGCTACAACCGTCTCCCCTCCCCCTCCCCCTCCCTCCCTTCCTCCCACCCCTCGCTGTGTCTGAGGACAAGAGACTTAGACACACACAAACATTGTGACTATAATGTCATTCACACCCATGTGGAATGTGTCAGTGTGGGAGGAAGGAAGCACTTCTACTCCTTCCTTCGTCCTCTCATGTCTCTCAGTGTATTCCTTCTCCTTTGGGTTTTATTCTTTCCATGGGTCTAAAGCCATCTGATTAAAGCCATCTGATTAAAGCCATCTGATTTAAAGCCAGTCCCTCCTGCAAGGCTGACTAGGCTCTATAAGCCCTTAGGAATGTCTGATGGATCCCTCATGTCTAACACACACTGGGTCTGCCTCCCAAATTGCACCCTATTCCCTATAGAGTGCACAACTTTGAGGAGAGCCCGACGAGCCCTATGGGCCCTGTTCAAAAGTAGTGCACTATAAAGGGAATAGGGTGTTATATGGGACATAGGCTGGCCCCTCCATTACCCGGCCGGTGGAGATAAGCGCTCAGCACTCTGAAGAAATGAAAACAGAGCCAGATCAAAATATAAAAATGACTATTTTCAATACGCCCACCTTCTCCCCATTCTTTCCGTCCGATGGCGAGGCAGGTAGAGGGGTGTGTGTGTGTGTAAGTGATTTTCTGATTTCCACACATCTGGAACGAACTTTGAGGTCTTCTTTTTTAGGCTTTGGTTGGTGGAACTGGACTGGCCTTGACTGAGACCAGCAGAGAGATATGCTTGTGCCCTTACTCCTCCAAACATAACTTGTCCCCATAGCTTCCATCCTAGTCTTGAGCATGTCTATGTGTTGGCTTGTCCCCATAGCTTCCATCCTAGTCTTGAGCATGTCTATGTGTTGGCTTGTCCCCATAGCTTCCATCCTAGTCTTGAGCATGTCTATGTGTTGGCTTGTCCCCATAGCTTCCATCCTAGTCTTGAGCATGTCTATGTGTTGGCTTGTCCCCATAGCTTCCATCCTAGTCTTGAGCATGTCTATGTGTTGGCTTGTCCCCATAGCTTCCATCCTAGTCTTGAGCATGTCTATGTGTTGGCTTGTCCCCATAGCTTCCATCCTAGTCTTGAGCATGTCTATGTGTTGGCTTGTCCCCATAGCTTCCATCCTAGTCTTGAGCATGTCTATGTGTTGGCTTGTCCCCATAGCTTCCATCCTAGTCTTGAGCATGTCTATGTGTTGGCTTGTCCCCATAGCTTCCATCCTAGTCTTGAGCATGTCTATGTGTTGGCTTGTCCCCATAGCTTCCATCCTAGTCTTGAGCATGTCAATGTGTTGGCTTGTCCCCATAGCTTCCATCCTAGTCTTTAGTATATATATGTGTTGGCTTGTCACAACCACTTACCACTTATCAGTTTGATCTATAAAATAGTTCCCTCATCACTGGCATCTGCAGCACCTAGAGAACACCACTTACTTTACCTTATCTTACCTTACCATACCTTACCTTCATCTTAGCATTGCTCTTTGTGGCCCTGGTGCTATCTATCTATCTATCTATCTATCTATCTATCTATCTATCTATCTATCTATCTATCTATCTATCTATCTATCTATCTATCTATCTGTCTGTCTGTCTGTCTGTCTGTCTGTCTGTCTGTCTGTCTGTCTGTCTGTCTGTCTGTCTGTCTGTCTGTCTGTCTGTCTGTCTGTCTGTCTGTCTGTCTGTCTGTCTGTCTGTCTGTCTGTCTGTCTGTCTGTCTGTCTGTCTGTCTGTCTGTCTGTCTGTCTGTCTGTCTGTCTGTCTGTCTGTCTGTCTGTCTGTCTGTCTGTCTGTCTGTCTGTCTGTCTGTCTGTCTGTCTGTCTGTCTGTCTGTCTGTCTGTCTGTCTGTCTGTCTGTCTGTCTGTCTGTCTGTCTGTCTGTCTGTCTGTCTGTCTGTCTGTCTGTCTGTCTGTCTGTCTGTCTGTCTGTCTGTCTGTCTGTCTGTCTGTCTGTCTGTCTGTCTGTCTGTCTGTCTGTCTGTCTGTCTGTCTTATCTGATAATTGATGCTAAGCTAACTGTTTTGTTTCTCCTTCCAGGTTGCCCTGGGAGATGCCTGTGTCAGTGGGCAGTTCAGCCAGTCAGGGGAGTGCTGTAGCCACTGCCCCCCAGGCCATGGGGTGGAGGTAGAGTGTGGGATGGAGGACACCAAGTGCCAGCCTTGCCCTGAGGGTGAGTCATGGAGGCAATAGGGTTCAGATGCTGTTGCCTGTGCCATTCCTCCAGTAGACTTACAACTACGGTACATACATATTGATAATACCGTGAGATACATTCAAATCAACTATACCTGTATGTTCCAGGAACGTTCTCCCCATCAGACGGTCTCTCCCCGTGCCTCCCCTGTGCCCGCTGCCCGGCTGGCATCCCAGAGCTGGCCTCCTGCAGCGCCACCCTGGATACCCACTGTGACTGTGACGAGCACTTCTACCTATGGCGGGATGGGACGAGCGTGGCGGGGCTGTGTGCCGCCTGCACTATGTGCGGGCGAGGCGAGGGGGCGGTGAGGCCGTGCGGTGCCCAGGGGAACACCCAGTGCCAACCATGCCGCCAGGGAACGTTCTCAGAGGAGAAGAGTAACACCAAGCCATGCCAGGCGTGCTCTCAGTGCTCTGACACCGAGGTGGAGATCAGAGCCTGCCAGCTCAACTCTGACACTCTCTGCATGGGTGAGTCTCTGTGTGTGGTGTGTGTATGTATGGACTTATAGTTGACCGGGGCAGCTCTAGCAGGGCAGAAATTTGACAAACTGACTTGTTGGAAAGGTGGCATCCTATGACGGTGCCACGTTGAAAGTCACTGAGCTCTTCAGTAAGGCCGTTCTACTGCCAATTTTTGTCTATGGAGATTGCATGGCTGTGTGCTCGGTTTTATACACGTGTCAGCAAAGGGTGTGGCTGAAATAGCCAAATCGACTAATTTGAAGGGGTGTCCACATACTTTTGTATATATAGTGTCTGTTTCCCATTCCAATAAAGCACCTTTGAATGAGAGAGGGAGAGAGAGAGAGGACATGTGGCCAACACCTGTACCTACACCTAATCTGAACACTTAGCAACACTCTTGAGGAAACATGAGCACAGTCCAACAGAGAAAAAAACACTCTTAAGTGCTGCAGTCAAATGGCTCGGAGCCGACAGCTCTTAAATTGGGCCTAACAACCTAACTACCCCAGACCAGACCCCAGGGCCTTGGCACGCCGGTGACCCCAACATGGTAACCGCTCACTGGGCTCCAAATGACTAAGCCTTTGCCTAGTGGCCTGGATCTCCCCAGGAGTCTGGTCATCTGAACACACACAGGTCACCCCATCTGACCCTGTGGAGGTCAGGGGAGTCCCCAGCAGTGTTTGATCCTAAAATAGGCTGGCTGTAGAAGGGGTAAGGAGGGGTTTGGGGGGGGAGCTGACTGGGTCAGAGGGGGCTGGTAGCTGGCAAGGTCAGAGGGGGCTGGTAGCTGGCAGGGTCAGAGGGGGCTGGTAGCTGGCAGGGTCAGAGGGGGCTGGTAGCTGGCAGGGTCAGAGGGAGCTGGTAGCTGGCAGGGTCAGAGGGAGCTGGTAGCTGGCAGGGTCAGAGGGGGCTGGTAGCTGACTGGGTCAGAGGGGGCTGGTAGCTGGCAGGGTCAGAGGGGGGCTGGTAGCTGGCAGGGTCAGAGGGGGGCTGGTAGCTGGCAGGGTCAGAGGGGGCTGGTAGCTGGCAGGGTCAGAGGGGGCTGGTAGCTGGCAGGGTCAGAGGGGGCTGGTAGCTGGCAGGGTCAGAGGGGGCTGGTAGCTGGCAGGGTCAGAGGGGGCTGGTAGCTGGCAGGGGTCAGAGGGGGCTGGTAGCTGACTGGGTCAGAGGGGGCTGGTAGCTGGCAGGGTCAGAGGGGGCTGGTAGCTGGCAGGGTCAGAGGGGGCTGGTAGCTGGCAGGGTCAGAGGGGGCTGGTAGCTGACTGGGTCAGAGGGGGCTGGTAGCTGGCAGGGTCAGAGGGGGCTGGCAGGGTCAGAGGGGGCTGGTAGCTGGCAGGGTCAGAGGGGGCTGGTAGCTGACAGGGTCAGAGGGGGCTGGTAGCTGGCAGGGTCAGAGGGGGCTGGTTGCTGACAGGCCCTCACAGACTACTGCTGCTGGGTTATTTCAGGCAACAAGGTTCAGATAGTTAGTTAGTTAGTTAGTTAGTTAATAGTGTTACCAAATATGTTCACAGTGTCTGTCTGTGTCTCTGTGTCTCTCTGTCTGTGTCTGTCTGTCTGTGTCTGTCTGTGTCTCTGTGTCTGTCTGTCTGTGTCTCTGTGTCTGTCTGTGTCTGTGTCTGTCTGTGTCTCTGTGTCTGTCTGTGTCTCTGTGTCTGTCTGTGTCTCTGTGTTTGTGTGTCTGTGTTTGTGTGTCTGTGTCTCTGTGTCTGTCTGTGTCTCTGTGTCTGTCTGTGTCTGTGTCTCTGTGTCTGTATGTGTCTCTGTGTCTGTCTGTGTCTCTGTGTCTGTCTGTATGTTTGTGTGTCTGTATCAACTGTAGGTATGACAACCATCACATGTTATACACTGTCATTGACTTATTATCAACAACAAAAAACATTGTGCCAATGGTAGATGTGTCGAGGCTTGATTATATGTTGAGACAGGTATAAGGACAGGGCAGTTATGTCATTGATTAGATGTTGAGACAGGGATAAGGACAGGGCAGATATGTCATTGATTAGATGTTGAGACAGGTATAAGGACAGGGCAGTTATGTCATTGATTAGATGTTGAGACAGGGATAAGGACAGGGCAGATATGTCATTGATTAGATGTTGAGACATGGATAAGGACAGGGCAGATATGTCATTGATTAGATGTTGAGACATGGATAAGGACAGGGCAGATATGTCATTGATTAGATGTTGAGACAGGGATAAGGACAGGGCAGATATGTCATTGATTAGATGTTGAGACATGGATAAGGACAGGGCAGATATGTCATTGATTAGATGTTGAGACAGGGATAAGGACAGGGCAGATATGTCATTGATTAGATGTTGAGACAGGGACAGGGCAGATATGTAATTGATTAGATGTTGAGACAGGGATAAGGACAGGGCAGATATGTCATTGATTAGATGTTGAGACAGGGATAAGGACAGGGCAGATATGTCATTGATTAGATGTTGAGACAGGGACAGGGCAGATATGTCATTGATTAGATGTTGAGACGGATAAGGACAAGACAGATATGTAATTGATTAGATGTTGAGACGGATAAGGACAAGACAGATATGTAATTGATTAGATGTTGAGACAGGGATGAGGACAGGACAGATATGTCATTGATTAGATGTTGAGACAGGGATAAGGACAGGAGAAATATGTCATTGATTAGATGTTGAGACGCATAAGGACAGGGCAGATATGTCATTGATTAGATGTTGAGACAGGGATAAGGACAGGGCAGATATGTCATTGATTAGATGTTGAGACATGGATAAGGACAGGGCAGATATGTCATTGATTAGATGTTGAGACATGGATAAGGACAGGGCAGATATGTCATTGATTAGATGTTGAGACAGGGATAAGGACAGGGCAGATATGTCATTGATTAGATGTTGAGACATGGATAAGGACAGGGCAGATATGTCATTGATTAGATGTTGAGACAGGGATAAGGACAGGGCAGATATGTCATTGATTAGATGTTGAGACAGGGACAGGGCAGATATGTAATTGATTAGATGTTGAGACAGGGATAAGGACAGGGCAGATATGTCATTGATTAGATGTTGAGACAGGGATAAGGACAGGGCAGATATGTCATTGATTAGATGTTGAGACAGGGACAGGGCAGATATGTCATTGATTAGATGTTGAGACGGATAAGGACAAGACAGATATGTAATTGATTAGATGTTGAGACGGATAAGGACAAGACAGATATGTAATTGATTAGATGTTGAGACAGGGATGAGGACAGGACAGATATGTCATTGATTAGATGTTGAGACAGGGATAAGGACAGGAGAAATATGTCATTGATTAGATGTTGAGACGCATAAGGACAGGGCAGATATGTCATTGATTAGATGTTGAGACGGATAAGGACAGGACAGATATGTCATTGATTAGATGTTGAGACAGGGATAAGGACAGGGCAGATATGTCATTGATTAGATGTTGAGACAGGGATAAGGACAGGACAAATATGTCATTGATTAGATGTTGAGACGGATAAGGACAGGACAGATATGTCATTGATTAGATGTTGAGACGGATAAGGACAGGGCAGATATGTCATTGATTAGATGTTGAGACAGGGATGAGGACAGGACAGATATGTCATTGATTAGATGTTGAGACAGGGATAAGGACAGGGCAGATATGTCATTGATTAGATGTTGAGACAGGGATGAGGACAGGGCAGATAGGTCATTGATTAGATGTTGAGACAGGGATAAGGACAGATATGTCATTGATTAGATGTTGAGACAGGGATAAGGACAGATATGTCAAGTGGCCTACTTCTATCTTTAGTGTTTCCTTCATGGTTCAGTGGTTCTCTAATCAACAGTCTCCCATCTCTCTCCACCTACAGATAAGAAGCTCCACATCCTGTCTCGTCCCCCTGAGTCTGACGGCCCTCTGACTGCTCCTCGCCTGCCTGGGTTAGGGTTGGTGGATAATGACGAGGAGGGGGACGAGGCCAGCCCTGCCCCTGGAGGAAGAGCGGCCCCCGGGGGCCCCGGGTTCACCCCTCAGGATGATGGGAGCAGGAACAACATCCTGGTCTACGTTTCTGTTCTGGCTGCCGTGGTGCTGGGCCTGCTGCTCTACGTCGCCTACAAGTGGTGAGTTCACAGGAGACACACTGCAGTCTCATTGGCTGCATCCTGATTCTCCTCACTTCTCCCAAATGGATTTTGAAGCATTGCATTGGTGTAAGCATTGGCTAGAGGGAGTTTGCAAGCCTTTCGTATTTCTGTTCTAGGTTGTGATAAAATGATCCTGTTGTTATGTTTAGTAAAGAGTGTAAAAGTGTTTCCTCCCATCTCTCGTCAGCTGGACGTCATATAAGCAGAAGCAGGCGTTGAGTAAAGCCCGTGCTGCAGAGCTGGGGACGACTCCTGAAGGAGAGAAACTCCACAGTGACAGCGGAGTGTTCCTGGACTCACACAGCCTGCAGGATAGCCAACCAAGCAAAGGTAACAACAAACAGCCATCTCAAGACTACAACGGAATCGGTTTCACTGCACTTTTACTTGAGTGAGAACAGAGGCCCAAGTTGAATATATGTTCTAATCTCTCTCAATTTACAGCACATTTGGCATTTAGCAGATACTCTTATCCAGAACAACTTACAGTCAGAGGTCTTTTCTAACTGGCTTTTCTCATCTATTATAACTGTTGAATGGAGCTGTGACTATCTGTGTCTGTTGTTGTGTATTCTAACCCCCACCCCCCCCAGGTAGTAAGAGGGACAGTAAGCAGGACAGCCGGCTGTACATCAACCTGCCCCCCCACAGACAGGAGGAGGTGGAGCGTCTCCTCCAGGAGGGGGGCGAGGGCCGCGGAGGCTCCTGGAGGATCCTGGGGACAGCGCTGGGTTACGAGCCCGAGCTGATGGACCTGTTTGGGCGCGGCGAGGCCCCTGTACACACCCTCCTCTCCAACTGGGCCCAGCAGGAGGGCTCCACCCTGGGACTGCTGTGCTCAGCGCTGGCCCGCATCGAGAGGCCCGACGTGGCCGCCGCTCTCACCTGCCCTGGCCAGGGGGTGTCTGTGGTCTGAGGGGGGAAGCCAGGTCTGCGTCCCAAATGGCACCCTATTCCCTATATAGTGCACTACTGGTAAGGTAATGGGCCCTGGTCAAAGGTAGTGCACTACATAGTGAGCCACGCAGCCCCAGAGCCTTCCTCAGCCTTTCTCATGAGCCTGATAAAACTGGGTTGCGTTCATTACAAACCAAAACGGAAGAAAACGGACTGAATCAGGGAGGGACGACCTGAACTTGAACCAGTTGTTTTCGTTTTCCGTTGTGAAAACCTACTGCTGCGGTGTGTACTAATGAATACGACCCTTGTGGACTTAGGAGAGGATGGATTGGGCAAACAGCCCTCCTTCTCTCCCAGTGGGATAGCATGGCATGCCAGGGGAGGTACTCTTGACTTCCCCATAACGCCTCAGAAATTTGAACTGAAGAGGGCAGTGGAAGGGTTGTTGCTGGTTCGTTGGGCTGGTTCATCCTCTATTCGAAATGTACAGTATATCCACCATCCTTCCAGTATATATATATATATATATATTTTAAAAAATGACCATACTTGTGCATAGTCTGCCCAAGCGTTCTAGGAATGGGTATTTATTTGCAGCAATGTCAGGAGGATCCACTCTCTTTCCTGATTTGTTTTGCAGCAATGTGAGGAGGATGCACAACAGCTGACTCTAACTAACTGAACAGGCATGGGAACCAGATACTCTGTGGAACATTCTTTAGAACATGGAATAAAGGCATTCTGTTCATATTAACAACCAGTCATGAATTTTAAGACCATTGTAAATATTTGATCATAGATTCATTGTAATATAGTGTTAGAAAGGTTTTCAAGCATGAAGGGGCAACCGCGAACATAGTTGACTGAAGCAACATAGCATACATGATGACTCTCTCTCTCTCTCTCAGCTCTTAGCCACTCTCTCTTAAAGACATTGGGAGCCCTCAAGTCAGTAATGTACTATCAGCATTGCTAATCACCGTCTCTCTCCTATCATGGTTTCTGGTGTGGCTTGCTATCCAGAACGTTATTGTTATGTAACAATCAATCACTTATTTTTGTCTATATTCTAAAACGTCATGTGTATTTTTTGTAAGATGTTGTTTCATAGAAATAAAATGCTTTTGAAGGTATGAGTGAGTGAGAGTCAAACGGTGCTCTCTGAGCTTGTTGTGTTACATGTTCTGACAAGTACAGTGGTTTCAGTCCTACCTGAACGTAAAAGCAAGCAGCTACCTGCTCTGTGGTAGTTTATACTGAAGATAATCAATGGGCGTCTTTGTTCTTTGTTTGTTTCAGTAACTTAACAGGAGTGTGACTTGTAACATAAATTAAACAAGTATGTGGTCATGCCAAGTCAGAGGAAAGTATAATAGGCTTTCATTTAATTCTCACCATTAGTACTGAATCTGAGGAGACTTCCATTTAACTCTCACCATTAGTACTGAATCTGAGGAGACTTCCATTTAACTCTCACCATTAGTACTGAATCTGAGGAATATAATTTTATACTAGGAATAAGTGAATTTGTTTTTCCACAGAATGGCCAAAGGGCACATATGGAGATGTCATAATAATTTACAGTTATTAAATGTTGGTCTTGAATGAATCATAATACAACTCTTTGTAACTGTTCTATTAAATATTCTTAAATAAAACCGCTTGATGGGTCACACAGTTAGGAGGTTTGGATTTAGGAGGGTATTTAAAGGGTTTGGGGCAGATACAGTATTAGGAGGGTTATTTAAAGGGTTTGGGGCAGATACAGTATTAGGAGGGTTATTTAAAGGGTTTGGGGCAGATACAGTATTAGGAGGGTTATTTAAAGGGTTTGGGGCAGATACAGTATTAGGAGGGTATTTAAAGGGTTTGGGGCAGATACAGTATTAGGAGCGTATTTAAAGGTTTTGGGGCAGATACAGTATTAGGAGGGTTATTTAAAGGGTTTGGGGCAGATACAGTATTAGGAGGGTATTTAAAGGGTTTGGGGCAGATACAGTATTAGGAGGGTTATTTAAAGGGTTTGGGGCAGATACAGTATTAGGAGGGTATTTAAAGGGTTTGGGGCAGATACAGTATTAGGAGAGTATTTAAAGGGTTTGGGGCAGATACAGTATTAGGAGCGTATTTAAAGGGTTTGGGGCAGATACAGTATCAGGAGGGTATTTAAAGAGTTTGGGGCAGATACAGTATTAGGAGCGTATTTAAAGGGTTTGGGGCAGATACAGTATTAGGAGCGTATTTAAAGGGTTTGGGGCAGATACAGTATTAGGAGGGTATTTAAAGGGTTTGGGGCAGATACAGTATTAGGAGCGTATTTAAAGGGTTTGGGGCAGATATAGTATTAGGAGCGTATTTAAAGGGTTTGGGGCAGATACAGTATTAGGAGGGTATTTAAAGGGTTTGGGGCAGATACAGTATTAGGAGGGTATTTAAAGGGTTTGGGGCAGATACAGTATTAGGAGGGTATTTAAAGGGTTTGGGGCAGATACAGTATTAGGAGGGTTATTTAAAGGGTTTGGGGCAGATACAGTATTAGAAGAGGGTATTTAAAGGGTTTGGGGCAGATACAGTATTAGGAGGGTATTTAAAGGGTTTGGGGCAGATACAGTATTAGGAGCGTATTTAAAGGGTTTTGGGCAGATACAGTATTAGGAGAGTATTTAAAGGGTTTGGGGCAGATACAGTATTAGGAGCGTATTTAAAGGGTTTGGGGCAGATACAGTATTAGGAGGGTTATTTAAAGGGTTTGGGGCAGATACAGTATTAGGAGGGTTATTTAAAGGGTTTGGGGCAGATACAGTATTAGGAGCGTATTTAAAGGGTTTGGGGCAGATACAGTATTAGGAGGGTTATTTAAAGGGTTTGGGGCAGATACAGTATTAGGAGCGTATTTAAAGGGTTTGGGGGCAGATACAGTATTAGGAGGGTATTTAAAGGGTTTGGGGCAGATACAGTATTAGGAGCGTATTTAAAGGGTTTGGGGCAGATACAGTATTAGGAGCGTATTTAAAGGGTTTGGGGCAGATACAGTATTAGGAGGTTATTTAAAGGGTTTGGGGCAGATACAGTATTAGGAGCGTATTTAAAGGGTTTGGGGCAGATACAGTATTAGGAGGGTTATTTAAAGGGTTTGGGGCAGATACAGTATTAGGAGGGTTATTTAAAGGGTTTGGGGCAGATACAGTATTAGGAGCGTATTGTGATGTCACGAGAGGCTGTGTCCTGGAGGGACGTTACATCCCCCTGAGGTGGCTGCAAACCCAGACAGCTATGGCTCCATCTGCTGGTATGGTCGGGAACTCCACCCCTCTATGGCCAATCTTCCCACGCAGCTGAAACAAATGAGGAGCTGATGAGCTGAAGGTTTGGGAAGGGAAGAGACACACTGAGGGAGAGTGTGGGGGGTGAAGAGACACAGTCTCCAACCTGGGCTCTCTGGAGGACAAGAGTGCTGCACGTCCACTTCCATGAGGAATATAAGGATTTGGAGATACTTACCTTTGGGAAATACTCACCTTTGGATATATGCACCTGTGGAAATACGTGTGGGACATTTGGAAGGACGTTTTGCTGGGTTGGCCACTAGCTGCAACGTGGAATACAGTAAGACTGGGGAAAAGTTATTTGAGCGAGTGAGAGTTATGATTTTGGATGTGGAAGAGACATCCCTGAACTGTTAACCCTTAAAGAGCCACCAGAGAACAGAATTGTGTTATACTTTCGTTAGTTTCCCAAGACCTTTAATAAAATCCTTGTTTTGTTTGAACCTTGTCTCCTTGCACTACTTGAGCAATCCCGCTGAAAGCTGTGTAGCCTCTCGTGACATCACAGATGGTGGAGAATACAGGCACGCTCAAGCGTTAATAGTGCATGTCAGAGGAGGATACCGAAGGTTTGATCACCCAGTTTTCCAAGTTGGCCGTAGGCTCCCGCCGACTGAAATGGAGGACATATTGAAAGCCCTTGTTGCTGGCCAGCAAGCCCAGATGCAAGCAAACGTGGCTCTCTTGGAGGAGCAAAAGAAAGCCAACCTTCTGAAGGCAGAGGAATTGCAGTTGCAGAGACAGAGGGTTGTCCAAAATACCCGCCCAATAAAGGCAAGTGACTTTATATCTAAGATGGGAGCTACCGATGACATTGAGGCATACCTGCATGCATTTGAGGCCACGGCCACTAGGGGAAGCCTGGCCCAAGCAACAGTGGGTTGGTCTGTTAGCCCCCTTTCTAACCGGGGAAGCGCTGAATGCTGTCCGGGACCTGGGCCCTGACCAGGTTACTGACTATGATGCCCTGAAGTCTGAGATCCTCAGCAGATATGGACTCACAAAGTTTGGTATGGCCCAGCGCTTTCACAGTTGGACCTTCCAACCAGACCAACCTCCTCGGGCGCAGATGCATGAACTTGTCCGAATCGCAAGGAAATGGCTGGATCCGCAGAGGAATACAGCAGCGGCGGTGGTGGAGGCCGTTGTGGTGGATCGTTACCCTCACGCGCCCTGCCTTATGAGGCAAAACGGTTCATCAGTCAACAGGCCTTGACCACGGCTGATCTGACCGTGGAAGCTGTGGAAAAGTACCAGGCCACAGCGGAGATGCTGAATGCTTCCCGAAAAAGACCCCAGGAGTGCGGCCCCCACCACAAATGGGGGAAACCCGTCCAAAGGACCCCCAAGGTCTCGAACCCCGCCGCGTCAGGACTTATCCCGGCTCCAGGGGGAGCCAGAAACCAGGCGGGTCCAAGAAGAGTACACCAGGATGGGGAACCTCGACAGTGTTACCGGTGTGGGGAGATGGGACATATCTCCTGGCAGTGTGGGAAACCAGCCGATGAACCTATGCCCACTGCGGAGTCCTCCAGCTCAGCACCCACACATCGTTTTGCCTCGCTCTTGGGAGTCGTAGATGGCGGCCCAGATCGACCCCCCACCTGGCCGGTAACTGTGAATCACCATGATGTGGAGGCCTTACTGGATTCTGGTAGCCGGGCCACCCTGGTGCGTAAGGATTTGGTGGGCCCAACGTGTCTGACCCCCGGGGAAAGTCCTCCCAGTTTCCTGTGTCCATGGGGACACCAGAGAATACCCCATTACTGAACTTACAATGACCAGCACACGGGGAACCATACACACGACGGCGGGGTGGTTGATTCCCTCCCCGTCCCTGTCCTAATTGGACGAGACTGCCCAGCCTTTTACCCACTCTGGAGAGAGTCTCAGGAGAGGATAACCCGAGTACCTCGGAAACGGAGAGGCAAGACTCATCCTGGGAAGGCTCCGGTGCAATCCTCCGAATTACTCACTCCCGCCCGGGCTCTGATAGGGATGGCAGGTGCCCAGACCCGACACAGAGACGGAGCTACAGAATCTGAACAAAGAACTGTCTGGTCTGAAGGGGACCGCTGAGAGGTATCGTTTGTTAAAGCAACAGTTAGACATGAAGACAGAAGAGTTAGATATCCTCCAGGCTAAACTCCAACAGAGCTCCTTCCATAAGCAACAGGAGGAGCTGGAGAGGCTGCGCAGGACCATCGAGGAGTGTGAGGAGACCCTGCGCAGTAGTAAGGAGGTCCAGAAGAAGGCAGAGGAGAAGTACAAGGTTTTGGAGAACAAGATGAAGAATGCGGAGGCAGAGAGAGAGAAGGAACTGAAAGCTGCTCAACAGAAGCTAAACTCTGCTAAAACCAAGGCTGATGCGTTCAGTAAGAAACTCAAGGAGAGACAACAGGAGGCTGAGTCCCTGGTCCTAGAGGTGGAGGAGTTGAAGAGAGAGCAGGCTCGCAAGCACCACGGCAATGCGGACGCCCTCTCCCGGCGTGATGCCTTCTTCGCTGCCTTTACCCGGCGAGGACGTCGGTCCCGAGGAGGGGATGTGTGATGTCACGAGAGGCTGTGTCCTGGAGGGACGTTACATCCCCCTGAGGTGGCTGCAAACCCAGACAGCTATGGCTCCATCTGCTGGTATGGTCGGGAACTCCACCCCCTCTATGGCCAATCTTCCCACGCAGCTGAAACAAATGAGGAGCTGATGAGCTGAAGGTTTGGGAAGGGAAGAGACACACTGAGGGAGAGTGTGGGGGGGTGAAGAGACACAGTCTCCAACCTGGGCTCTCTGGAGGACAAGAGTGCTGCACGTCCACTTCCATGAGGAATATAAGGATTTGGAGATACTTACCTTTGGGAAATACTCACCTTTGGATATATGCACCTGTGGAAATACGTGTGGGACATTTGGAAGGACGTTTTGCTGGGTTGGCCACTAGCTGCAACGTGGAATACAGTAAGACTGGGGAAAAGTTATTTGAGCGAGTGAGAGTTATGATTTTGGATGTGGAAGAGACATCCCTGAACTGTTAACCCTTAAAGAGCCACCAGAGAACAGAATTGTGTTATACTTTCGTTAGTTTCCCAAGACCTTTAATAAAATCCTTGTTTTGTTTGAACCTTGTCTCCTTGCACTACTTGAGCAATCCCGCTGAAAGCTGTGTAGCCTCTCGTGACATCACAGTATTTAAAGGGTTTAGGGCAGATACAGTATTAGGAGGGTATTTAAAGGGTTTGGGGCAGATACAGTATTAGGAGGGTATTTAAAGGGTTTGGGGCAGATACAGTATTAGGAGGTTATTTAAAGGGTTTGGGGCAGATACAGTATTAGGAGCGTATTTAAAGGGTTTGGGGCAGATACAGTATTAGGAGGGTATTTAAAGGGTTTGGGGCAGATACAGAATTAGGAGGGTATTTAAATGGTTTGGGGCAGATACAGTATTAGGAGGGTATTTAAAGGGTTTGGGGCAGATACAGTATTAGGAGGGTTATTTAAAGGGTTTGGGGTAGATACAGTATCAGGAGGGTATTTAAAGAGTTTGGGGCAGATACAGTATTAGGAGCGTATTTAAAGGGTTTGGGGCAGATACAGTATTAGGAGGGTTATTTAAAGGGTTTGGGGCAGATACAGTATTAGGAGCGTATTTAAAGGGTTTAGGGCAGATACAGTATTAGGAGGGTTATTTAAAGGGTTTGGGGCAGATACAGTATTAGGAGGGTATTTAAAGGGTATGGGGCAGATACAGTATTAGGAGCGTATTTAAATGGTTTGGGGCAGATACAGTATTAGGAGGGTATTTAAAGGGTTTGGGGCAGATACAGTATTAGGAGCGTATTTAAAGGGTTTGGGGCAGATACAGTATTAGGAGCGTATTTAAAGGGTTTGGGGCAGATACAGTATTAGGAGGGTATTTAAAGGGTTTGGGGCAGATACAGTATTAGGAGGGTATTTAAAGGGTTTGGGGCAGATACAGTATTAGGAGGGTATTTAAAGGGTTTGGGGCAGATACAGTATTAGGAGCGTATTTAAAGGGTTTGGGGCAGATACAGTATTAGGAGGGTATTTAAAGGGTTTGGGGCAGATACAGTATTAGGAGGGGTATTTAAAGGGTTTGGGGCAGATACAGTATTAGGAGCGTATTTAAAGGGTTTGGGGCAGATACAGTATTAGGAGGGTTATTTAAAGGGTTTGGGGCAGATACAGTATTAGGAGCGTATTTAAAGGGTTTGGGGCAGATACAGTATTAGGAGGGTATTTAAAGGGTTTGGGGCAGATACAGTATTAGGAGCGTATTTAAAGGGTTTGGGGCAGATACGGTATTAGGAGGTTATTTAAAGGGTTTGGGGCAGATACAGTATTAGGAGGGTTATTTAAAGGGTTTGGGGCAGATACAGTATTAGGAGCGTATTTAAAGGGTTTAGGGCAGATACAGTATTAGGAGGGTTATTTAAAGGGTTTGGGGCAGATACAGTATTAGGAGGGTATTTAAAGGGTTTGGGGCAGATACAGTATTAGGAGGGTTATTTAAAGGGTTTGGGGCAGATACAGTATTAGGAGGGTATTTAAAGGGCTTGGGGCAGATACAGTATTAGGAGGTTATTTAAAGGGTTTGGGGCAGATACAGTATTAGGAGGGTATTTAAATGGTTTGGGGCAGATACAGTATTAGGAGGGTTATTTAAAGGGTTTGGGGCAGATACAGTATTAGGAGGGTATTTAAAGGGTTTGGGGCAGATACAGTATTAGGAGGGTATTTAAAGGGTTTGGGGCAGATACAGTATTAGGAGGGTTATTTAAAGGGTTTGGGGCAGATACAGTATTAGGAGCGTATTTAAAGGGTTTGGGGCAGATACATTATTAGGAGCGTATTTAAAGGGTTTGGGGCAGATACAGTATTAGGAGGGTATTTAAAGGGTTTGGGGCAGATACAGTATTAGGAGCATATTTAAAGGGTGTGGGGCAGATACAGTATTAGGAGGGTATTTAAAGGGTTTGGGGCAGATACACTATTAGGAGGGTTATTTAAAGGGTTTGGGGCAGATACAGTATTAGGAGGGTATTTAAAGGGTTTGGGGCAGATACACTATTAGGAGGGTATTTAAAGGGTTTGGGGCAGATACAGTATTAGGAGCGTATTTAAAGGGTTTGGGGCAGATACAGTATTAGGAGGGTTATTTAAAGGGTTTGGGGCAGATACAGTATTAGGAGGGTTATTTAAAGGGTTTGGGGCAGATACAGTATTTGGAGGGTTATTTAAAGGGTTTGGGGCAGATACAGTATTAGGAGCGTATTTAAAGGGTTTGGGGCAGATACAGTATTAGGAGGGTTATTTAAAGGGTTTGGGGCAGATACAGTATTAGGAGGGTATTTAAAGGGTTTGGGGCAGATACAGTTTTAGGAGGGTATTTAAAGGGTTTGGGGCAGATACAGTATTAGGAGGGTTATTTAAAGGGTTTGGGGCAGATACAGTATTAGGAGCGTATTTAAAGGGTTTGGGGCAGATACAGTATTAGGAGGGTATTTAAAGGGTTTGGGGCAGATACAGTATTAGGAGGTTATTTAAAGGGATTGGGGCAGATACAGTATTAGGAGGGTATTTAAATGGTTTGGGGCAGATACAGTATTAGGAGGGTATTTAAAGGGTTTGGGGCAGATACAGTATTAGGAGGGTTATTTAAAGGGTTTGGGGCAGATACAGTATTAGGAGGGTTATTTAAAGGGTTTGGGGCAGATACAGTATTAGGAGGGTATTTAAAGGGTTTGGGGCAGATACAGTATTAGGAGCGTATTTAAAGGGTTTGGGGCAGATACAGTATTAGGAGGGTTATTTAAAGGGTTTGGGGCAGATACAGTATTAGGAGCGTATTTAAAGGATTTGGGGCAGATACAGTATTAGGATGGTATTTAAAGGGTTTGGGGCAGATACAGTATTAGGAGGGTATTTAAAGGGTTTGGGGCAGATACAGTATTAGGAGGGTATTTAAAGGGTTTGGGGCAGATACAGTATTAGGAGGTTATTTAAAGGGTTTGGGGCAGATACAATATTAGGAGGGTATTTAAAGGGTTTGGGGCAGATACATTATTAGGAGGGTTATTTAAAGGGTTTGGGGCAGATACAGTATTAGGAGGGTTATTTAAAGGGTTTGGGGCAGATACAGTATTAGGAGCGTATTTAAAGGGTTTGGGGCAGATACAGTATTAGGAGGGTTATTTAAAGGGTTTGGGGCAGATACAGTATTAGGAGGGTATTTAAAGGGTTTTGGGCAGATACAGTATTAGGAGACTATTTAAAGGGTTTGTGGCAGATACAGTATTAGGAGGGTTATTTAAAGGGTTTGTGGCAGATACAGTATTAGGAGGGTTATTTAAAGGGTTTGGGGCAGATACAGTATTAGGAGAGTATTTAAAGGGTTTGGGGCAGATACAGTATTAGGAGGGTATTTAAAAGGTTTGGGGCAGATACAGTATTAGGAGGGTATTTAAAGGGTTTGGGGCAGATACAGTATTAGGAGAGTATTTAAAGGGTTTGGGGCAGATACAGTATTAGGAGGGTATTTAAAGGGTTTGGGGCAGATACAGTATTAGGAGGGTATTTAAAGGGTTTGGGGCAGATACAGTATTAGGAGGGTTATTTAAAGGTTTTGGGGCAGATACAGTATTAGGAGGGTTATTTAAAGGGTTTGGGTTAGATACAGTATTAGGAGCGTATTTAAAGGGTTTGGGGCAGATACAGTATTAGGAGCGTATTTAAAAGGTTTGGGGCAGATACAGTATTAGGAGCGTTTTTAAAGGGTTTGAGGCAGATACAGTATTAGGAACGTATTTAAAGGGTTTGGGGCAGATACAGTATTAGGAGGGTATTTAAAGGTTTTGGGGCAGATACAGTATTAGGAGGGTTATTTAAAGGGTTTGGGGCAGATACAGTATTAGAAGGGTATTTAAAGGGTTTGGGGCAGATACAGTATTAGGAGCGTATTTAAAGGGTTTGGGGCAGATACAGTATTAGGAGGGTATTTAAAGGGTTTGAGGCAGATACAGTATTAGGAGGGTATTTAAAGGGTTTGGGGCAGATACAGTATTAGGAGGGTTATTTAAAGGGTTTGGGGCAGATACAGTATTAGGAGCGTATTTAAAGGGTTTTGGGCAGATACAGTATTAGGAGAGTATTTAAAGGGTTTGGGGCAGATACAGTATTAGGAGCGTATTTAAAGGGTTTGGGGCAGATACAGTATTAGGAGGGTATTTAAAGGGTTTGGGGCAGATACAGTATTAGGAGGGTATTTAAAGGGTTTGGGGCAGATACAGTATTAGGAGGGTATTTAAAGGGTTTGGGGCAGATACAGTATTAGGAGGGTTATTTAAAGGGTTTGGGGCAGATACAGTATTAGAAGGGTATTTAAAGGGTTTGGGGCAGATACAGTATTAGGAGGGTATTTAAAGGGTTTGGGGCAGATACAGTATTAGGAGCGTATTTAAAGGGTTTTGGGCAGATACAGTATTAGGAGAGTATTTAAAGGGTTTGGGGCAGATACAGTATTAGGAGGGTATTTAAAGGGTTTGGGGCAGATACAGTATTAGGAGCGTATTTAAAGGGTTTGGGGCAGATACAGTATTAGGAGGGTTATTTAAAGGGTTTGGGGCAGATACAGTATTAGGAGCGTATTTAAAGGGTTTGGGGCAGATACAGTATTAGGAGCGTATTTAAAGGGTTTGGGGCAGATACAGTATTAGGAGGTTATTTAAAGGGTTTGGGGCAGATACAGAATTAGGAGGGTATTTAAATGGTTTGGGGCAGATACAGTATTAGGAGGGTATTTAAAGGGTTTGGGGCAGATACAGTATTAGGAGGGTTATTTAAAGGGTTTGGGGTAGATACAGTATCAGGAGGGTATTTAAAGAGTTTGGGGCAGATACAGTATTAGGAGCGTATTTAAAGGGTTTGGGGCAGATACAGTATTAGGAGCGTATTTAAAGGGTTTAGGGCAGATACAGTATTAGGAGGGTTATTTAAAGGGTTTGGGGCAGATACAGTATTAGGAGGGTATTTAAATGGTTTGGGGCAGATACAGTATTAGGAGGGTATTTAAAGGGTTTGGGGCAGATACAGTATTAGGAGCGTATTTAAAGGGTTTGGGGGCAGATACAGTATTAGGAGCGTATTTAAAGGGTTTGGGGCAGATACAGTATTAGGAGGGTATTTAAAGGGTTTGGGGCAGATACAGTATTAGGAGGGTATTTAAAGGGTTTGGGGCAGATACAGTATTAGGAGGGTATTTAAAGGGTTTGGGGCAGATACAGTATTAGGAGCGTATTTAAAGGGTTTGGGGCAGATACAGTATTAGGAGGGTATTTAAAGGGTTTGGGGCAGATACAGTATTAGGAGGGTATTTAAAGGGTTTGGGGCAGATACAGTATTAGGAGCGTATTTAAAGGGTTTGGGGCAGATACAGTATTAGGAGGGTTATTTAAAGGGTTTGGGGCAGATACAGTATTAGGAGCGTATTTAAAGGGTTTGGGGCAGATACAGTATTAGGAGGGTATTTAAAGGGTTTGGGGCAGATACAGTATTAGGAGCGTATTTAAAGGGTTTGGGGCAGATACGGTATTAGGAGGTTATTTAAAGGGTTTGGGGCAGATACAGTATTAGGAGGGTTATTTAAAGGGTTTGGGGCAGATACAGTATTAGGAGCGTATTTAAAGGGTTTAGGGCAGATACAGTATTAGGAGGGTTATTTAAAGGGTTTGGGGCAGATACAGTATTAGGAGGGTATTTAAAGGGTTTGGGGCAGATACAGTATTAGGAGGGTTATTTAAAGGGTTTGGGGCAGATACAGTATTAGGAGGGTATTTAAAGGGTTTGGGGCAGATACAGTATTAGGAGGGTATTTAAATGGTTTGGGGCAGATACAGTATTAGGAGGGTTATTTAAAGGGTTTGGGGCAGATACAGTATTAGGAGGGTTATTTAAAGGGTTTGGGGCAGATACAGTATTAGGAGGGTATTTAAAGGGTTTGGGGCAGATACAGTATTAGGAGGGTATTTAAAGGGTTTGGGGCAGATACATTATTAGGAGCGTATTTAAAGGGTTTGGGGCAGATACAGTATTAGGAGGGTATTTAAAGGGTTTGGGGCAGATACAGTATTAGGAGCGTATTTAAAGGGTGTGGGCAGATACAGTATTAGGAGGGTATTTAAAGGGTTTGGGGCAGATACACTATTAGGAGGGTTATTTAAAGGGTTTGGGTCAGATTGTCACGGTTCAGACAGACGACAAGAGGACCACAATTGCGTCACACCAGAAAGTTTATTTAAACTTAAGGGGAAAGGGATGTAGGGAGTGAGTGAAGGCTCCAGGGGTTATCCCGTCCGATGTGCTAGGTCTGTGCCTCCCCCAGTGGCAGCGATCGTCCGATGACGCCGGTGGTTGGTGGTCCAGAAGTCCTGGGGGAGGAAACACAGACACAACGGGGCGGAATGAAACCAGGCAGCAGTACAGTTCGAGGGAAATCCAAAATACGTAGTAGCAAGGCAGAAGGCTGGTCAGAGTTACCGGGATTGAAGAGTAGTCAGGAGTCGTAATGGCAGAAGCAGGTCTGGATCTCCTGAGGCAGAAGAGTATCCAAAAACAGGCAGGTCGGGGGTCACAAAACCAGGGGTGAGCCAGAAGCGCGAGCAAACAGGTTCGGGTGTGAGCTTTGCAGACGATCTGACACCGGAGAGCTGAAAGACAGGGCCTTAAATACTGGGAGAGGTTAGTGGGTAATGCAGCGCAGCTGGCAGAGTAATTAGAGCCGAGCAGAGCAGGGACAGGTGGAGCTAGTTAGGCTGAGTAGAGAGAGGAGGTGAGCAGAGTGGGAAGCAAATTAAGGTGGTAACCCGGTGGAGTGAGAGGGCTCATGACAGAACCCCCCCAAGGGGACGGCCCCAGAAGTCCCAAAGAGCAACACCACGCCGGGCGGGAGGAGGGAGCCGGAGGAGGGCTAGAACTCCTCCGAGCGGTCCGAGTGAACGTCCTCATCCTCGGAGGAAGCCGGAGGGCCGTGGTGGGAGAGATGGGACAGGTCCGAGACAGGATCAGGCACAGGACAGGAAGCCGAGCGGGCCGGACGGTTAGGGACCCCTCTGGGGCGGCCCCTCACGGATTGCAGGTTGATCAGGATGCCGTTGGTAGAAGCGTGATGAGAGTCCTATCCACAATCCGACTAGCTGGCACCCAGGTCCTTTCCTCAGGTCCATAGCCCTCCCAGTCAATGAGGTACTGGGAGCCCCTACCCCTCCGTCTGGACCGAAGCAGGCGGCGGACGGTGTAAACCAGACCACCATCGACGAGCCGTGGAGGAGGAGGGACAAGGCGCAGCAGGGACCAGCGGACTCCTGGGCACAGGCAGGGCTGCAGCAATCCGGCTGGGGGCTGGCAGGACGACTTGTGTTGGTTGCAGATGGGAGCAGGCTTGGACGAATTCCCGTACATCCTTCCTCAGAGAGGGCCACCAGAACCTCTGGGCGAGCAGGTTGTAAGTGCGGGTGGAGCCAGGGTGACAAGCTAGGCGGGAGTCATGTCCCCACTGAACGACCTGGGACCTCAGGTCTTCGGGGGACAAAAAGGCGGTCAGCTGGGCAAGTGCTGGGACCTGGCTGGTTACGGAGAGCCTCCAGCACCTGTTCCTCAACAGCCCAGGTCAGAGCTGCAACGATGCAGGGACTTGGCAGAATCGACACAGGGTCCTTGAGGGGTCAGGAGCGGAGTTAGTAGGTACTGGCCGAGGGTGTGCGGCGGCAAGCAGGCAGGTACGGTGGCAGTCCTCTCCCCCACTCCCTGATCACCCCGGTCACCCAGTCGAGCTGAGGGTTGTGCCGGCGGAGCCATGGGTAACCCAGGATGAGGGGTTGGCCTGGAGAGGGAGCAGGTGAAACTGGATAGTTTCTTGATGGTTTCCGGACAGACCCATCGAGACCGGGGCCGTGACATGAGTGACCGATCCGAGTAAGTGTCCGTCCAGTGCCCGGGCAGGAATAGGAGGTGTCAAACGGAGGTTCTCCAGTCCCAGTTGGCGTGCCAGCTTGATGTCCATTATGTTGGCTTGGGCGCCCAGAATCCACCAGAGCAGCCAGGGTGTGAGTTGGAGTCAGGGAGGCGGAGGTGAACTTGCAGGGGTTTGCGGTCGGAGGACTGGATGGTCGTGAACTCAACCGGACTCCCCTATGCCCGGTGAGCTTCGGCCCTTTAAAGGGCAGGTTACCACACGATGTCCATCACCTCCCACAATAGAGGCAGAGGTTTGAGGTGGGCGTCGCTGGCGCTCTGCAGGAGTGGAGAGGCTCGCCCAATCTCCATAGGCTCAGACTGATCAAGCTGACCTGGGTGAGTGGCAGTAGATGACAGGGGCCCAGTCGGATCTCTCGAATGCGGTGTGGTGGACCTTGGCGCCCCCTCCCACGACGACGGGTCTGCTTATCCTACTGTCGATCCTGACAGTCAGTGCGATGGCTTCATCAAGAGTGGAAGGCAGTTCATGGGAGACCAACTTCGTCCTTGATATAGTCAGCCAAACTATGGAAGAAACGCGTCCACCAACGATGGTGTGTTCCAAGAACTTCGTCTAGCCAGGGTTCGGAAGTCGATGGAATGGTCTGCGACTGTACGTCTGCCTTGTCGAATACTGAACAGTTCACGAGACGCCTCTGCGGTTGGGGAATCCAGGTCAAACACCTTCAGCATCTCCTCAGCAAACAGGTCGAAGGTTGCACATGCGGGGTTTGGCGTTCGAACTCTGCTGTTCCCCAGAGTCGAGCTCGGCCCGTCAGGTGAGTGATGGCATACCCAACTTTAGCCCCCTCCGTGGCGAAGGTCCTTGGCTGCAAGGAGAACTGAAGTCGGCAGCTAGTCAGGAATGGCGGACCTGGGTTGAATCGCCCGTTGAACCGCTCCGGGGTTTCCAATCTTGGTTCGAGCAAGCGGCTGCAATGGCCGGGGCAGGTAACTCGGGGGCAGGGGCTGGTGGGCAGACTGGCTGGGGTCAGGTTGGTGAGGAGTTGAATGATCATGGCGAGTTGTTGTTGCTGCTGCTGGGACTGCTGCTGGTGCTGCTGGAACTGCTGATGCTGTTGGTGGCGACCTGAAGCAGAGAGGAGATGACGCCGCTCATGCGGCTAGCTCTCTCTCAGTGTGTTCCAGGCGTAGCATGGCGGTGGGTTGCTCAAGCTCTTCGGTTTCCATGTCGGGGGAAGTGTGCGCTGAGTCCATGATGGTCAGATCGTACTGTCACGGTTCAGACAGACGACAAGAGGACCACAATTGCGTCACACCAGAAAGTTTATTTAAACTTAAGGGGAAAGGGATTGAGGGAGTAGTGAAAGGCTCCAGGGTTATCCCGTCCGATGTGCTGGGTCTGTGCCTCCCCCCAGTGGCAGCGATCGTCCGATGACGCCCGGTGGTTGGTGGTCCAGAAGTCCTGGGGGAGGAAACACAGACACAACGGGCGGAATGAAACCAGGCAGCAGTACAGTTCAAGGGAAATCCAAAATACGTAGTAGCAAGGCAGAAGGCTGGTCAGAGTTACCGGGATTGAAGAGTAGTCAGGAGTCGTAATGGCAGAAGCAGGTCTGGATCTCCTGAGGCAGAAAGAGTATCCAAAAAACAGGCAGGTCCGGGGTCACAAAACCAGGGTGAGCCAGAAGCGCGAGCAAACAGGTTCCGGGTGTGAGCTTTGCAGACGATCTGACACCGGAGAGCTGAAAGACAGGGCCTTAAATACTGGGAGAGGTTAGTGGGTAATGCAGCGCAGCTGGCAGAGTAATTAGAGCCGAGCAGAGCAGGGACAGGTGGAGCTAGTTAGGCTGAGTAGAGAGAGGGAGGTGAGCAGAGTGGAAGCAAATTAAGGTGGTAACCCGGTGGAGTGAGAGGGCTCATGACACAGATACAGTATTAGAAGGGTATTTAAAGGGTTTGGGGCAGATACAGTATTAGGAGGGTTATTTAAAGGGTTTGGGGCAGATACAGTATTTGGAGGGTTATTTAAAGGGTTTGGGGCAGATACAGTATTAGGAGCGTATTTAAAGGGTTTGGGGCAGATACAGTATTAGGAGGGTTATTTAAAGGGTTTGGGGCAGATACAGTATTAGGAGGGTATTTAAAGGGTTTAGGGCAGATACAGTTTTAGGAGGGTATTTAAAGGGTTTGGGGCAGATACAGTATTAGGAGGGTTATTTAAAGGGTTTGGGGCAGATACAGTATTAGGAGGGGTATTTAAAGGTTTGGGGGCAGATACAGTATTAGGAGGGTATTTAAAGGGTTTTGGGGCAGATACAGTATTAGGAGGGTATTTAAAGGGTTTGGGGCAGATACAGTATTAGGAGGTTATTTAAAGGGTTTGGGGGCAGATACAGTATTAGGAGGGTATTTAAAGGGTTTGGGGCAGATACAGTATTAGGAGGGGGTATTTAAAGGGTTTGGGGCAGATACAGTATTAGGAGGGTATTTAAAGGGTTTGGGGCAGATACAGTATTAGGAGGGTTATTTAAAGGGTTTGGGGCAGATACAGTATTAGGGGGGTATTTAAAGGGTTTGGGGCAGATACAGTATTAGGAGGGTATTTAAAGGGTTTGGGGGCAGATACAGTATTAGGAGGGTTATTTAAAGGGTTTGGGGCAGATACAGTATTAGGAGGGTATTTAAAGGGTTTGGGGCAGATACAGTATTAGGAGGGGTATTTAAAGGGTTTGGGGCAGATACAGTATTAGGAGGGTATTTAAAGGGTTTGGGGGCAGATACAGTATTAGGAGGGTTATTTAAAGGGTTTAGGGGCAGATACAGTATTAGGAGGGTTATTTAAAGGGTTTGGGGCAGATACAGTATTAGGAGGGTTATTTAAAGGGTTTGGGGCAAATACAGTATTAGGAGGGTATTTAAAGGGGTTTAGGGCAGATACAGTATTAGGAGGGTTATTTAAAGGGTTTGGGGCAGATACAGTATTAGGAGGGTTATTTAAAGGGTTTGGGGCAGATACAGTATTAGGAGAGTTATTTAAAGGGTTTGGGGCAGATACAGTATTAGGAGGGTTATTTAAAGGGTTTGGGGCAGATACAGTATTAGGAGGGTATTTAAAGGGTTTAGGGCAGATACAGTATTAGGAGGGTATTTAAAGGGTTTGGGGCAGATACAGTATTAGGAGGGTATTTAAAGGAGTTTGGGGCAGATACAGTATTAGGAGGGTATTTAAAGGGTTTGGGGGCAGATACAGTATTAGGAGGGGTATTTAAAGGGTTTGGGGCAGATACAGTATTAGGAGGGTTATTTAAAGGGTTTGGGGCAGATACAGTATTAGGAGGGTTATTTAAAGGGTTTGGGGCAGATACAGTATTAGGAGGGTTATTTAAAGGGTTTGGGGCAGATACAGTATTAGGAGGGTATTTAAAGGGTTTGGGGCAATACAGTATTAGGAGGGTATTTAAAGGGTTTGGGGCAGATACAGTATTAGGAGGGGTATTTAAAGGGTTTGGGGCAGATACAGTATTAGGAGCGTTATTTAAAGGGTTTGGGGCAGATACAGTATTAGAGGGTATTTAAAGGGTTTTGGGGCAGATACAGTATTAGGAGGAGTATTTAAAGGGTTTGAGGGCAGATACAGTATTAGGAGGGTATTTAAAGGGTTTGGGGCAGATACAGTATTAGGAGGGTATTTAAAGGGTTTGGGGCAGATACAGTATTAGGAGGTTATTTAAAGGGTTTGGGGCAGATACAGTATTAGGAGGGTATTTAAAGGTTTGGGGGCAGATACAGTATTAGGAGAGGTATTTAAAGGGTTTGGGGCAGATACAGTATTAGGAGGGTATTTAAAGGGTTTGGGGCAGATACAGTTTAGGAGGGGTATTTAAAAGGGTTTGGAGCAGATACAGTATTAGGAAGTATTTAAAGGTTTGGGGCAGATACAGTATTAGGAGGGTATTTAAAAGGGTTTGGGGCAGATACAGTATTAGGAGGGTATTTAAAGGTTTGGGGCAGATACAGTATTAGGAGGGTATTCAAAGGGTTTGGGGCAGATACAGTATTAGGAGGTATTTAAAGGGTTTTGGGGCAGATACAGTATTAGAGGGTATTTAAAGGGTTTTAGAGGCAGATACAGTATTAGGAGGGTTATTTAAAGGGTTTTGGAGGCAGATACAGTATTAGGAGGGTATTTAAAGGGTTTGAGGCAGATACAGTATTAGGAGGCGTATTTAAAGGGTTTGGGGCAGATACAGTATTAAGGAGCGTATTTAAAGGGTTTGGGGCAGATACAGTATTAGGAGCGTTATTTAAAGGGTTTGGGGCAGATACAGTATTAGGAGGGTATTTAAAGGGTTTGGGGCAGATACAGTATTAGGAGGGGTATTTAAAGGGTTTGGGGCAGATACAGTATTAGGATTATTTAAAGGGTTTGGGGCAGATACAGTATTAGGAGGAGTATTTAAAGGGTTTGGGGCAGATACAGTATTAGGAGGGTATTTAAAGGGTTTGAGGGCAGATACAGTATTAGGAGGGTTATTTAAAGGGTTTGGGGCAGATACAGTATTAGGAGGGTTATTTAAAGGGTTTGGGGCAGATACAGTATTAGGAGGAGTTATTTAAAGGGTTTGGGGGCAGATACAGTATTAGGAGGGTATTTAAAGGGTTTGGGGCGATACAGTATTAGGAGGGTATTTAAAGGGTTTGGGGCAGATACAGTATTAGGAGGGTATTTAAAGGGTTTGGGGGCAGATACAGTATTAGGAGGAGTTATTTAAAGGGTTTGGGGCAGATACAGTATTAGGAGCGTTTTTAAAGGGTTTGAGGCAGATACAGTATTAGGAGGGTATTTAAAGGGTTTGGGGCAGATACAGTATTAGGAGGGTATTTAAAGGGTTTGGGGCAGATACAGTATTAGGAGGGTATTTAAAGGGTTTGGGGCAGATACAGTATTAGGAGGGTATTTAAAGGGTTTGGGGCAGATACAGTATTAGGAGGGTATTTAAAGGGTTTGGGGCAGATACAGTATTAGGAGGGTATTTAAAGGGTTTGGGGCAGATACAGTATTAGGAGGGTTATTTAAAGGGTTTGGGGGCAGATACAGTATTAGGAGGAGTTATTTAAAGGGTTTGGGGCAGATACAGTATTAGGAGGGTTATTTAAAGGGTTTGGGGCAGATACAGTATTAAGAGGGTATTTAAAGGGTTTGGGGGCAGATACAGTATTAGGAGGGTTATTTAAAGGGTTTGGGGCAGATACAGTATTAGGAGGGTATTTAAAGGGTTTGGGGCAGATACAGTATTAGGAGGGGTATTTAAAGGGTTTGGGGCAGATACAGTATTAGGAGGGTTATTTAAAGGGTTTGGGGCAGATACAGTATTAGGAGGGTATTTAAAGGGTTTGGGGCAGATACAGTATTAGGAGCGTATTTAAAGGGTTTGGGGGCAGATACAGTATTGGAGGGTATTTAAAGGGTTTGAGGGCAGATACAGTATTAGGAGGGTATTTAAAGGGTTTGGGGCAGATACAGTATTAGGAGGGTATTTAAAGGGTTTGGGGCAGATACAGTATTAGGAGGGTATTTAAAGGGTTTGGGGCAGATACAGTATTAGGAGGCGTATTTAAAGGGTTTGGGGCAGATACAGTATTAGGAGGGTTATTTAAAGGGTTTGGGGCAGATACAGTATTAGGAGGGTATTTAAAGGGTTTGGGGCAGATACAGTATTAGGGCGTTATTTAAAGGGGTTTGGGGCAGATACAGTATTAGGGGGTATTTAAAGGGTTTGGGGCAGATACAGTATTAGGAGGGGTATTTAAAGGGTTTGGGGCAGATACAGTATTAGGAGGGTATTTAAAGGGTTTGGGGCAGATACAGTATTAGGAGGGTATTTAAAGGGTTTGGGGCAGATACAGTATTAGGAGGCGTATTTAAAGGGTTTGGGGCAGATACAGTATTAGGAGGGTATTTAAGGGTTTGGGGCAGATACAGTATTAGGAGGGTTATTTAAAGGGTTTAGAGGCAGATACAGTATTAGGAGAGGTTATTTAAAGGGTTTGGGGCAGATACAGTATTAGGAGCGTATTTAAAGGGTTTGGGGCAGGTACAGTATTAGGAGGGTATTTAAAGGGTTTGGGGCAGATACAGTATTAGGAGGGTATTTAAAGGGTTTGGGGCAGATACAGTATTAGGAGGGTTATTTAAAGGGTTTGGGGGCAGATACAGTATTAGGAGGGTTATTTAAAGGGTTTTGGGGCAGATACAGTATTAGGAGGGGTATTTAAAGGGTTTGGGGCAGATACAGTATTAGAGGCGTATTTAAAGGGTTTGGGGCAGATACAGTATTAAGAGGGTATTTAAAGGTTTGGGGCAGATACAGTATTAGGAGGGTATTTAAAGGGTTTGGGGCAGATACAGTATTAGGAGAGTATTTAAAGGGTTTGGGGGCAGATACAGTATTAGGAGGGTTATTTAAAGGGTTTGGGGCAGATACAGTATTAGGAGGGGTATTTAAAGGGTTTGGGGCAGATACAGTATTAGGAGGGTATTTAAAGGGTTTGGGGCAGATACAGTATTAGGGGGTATTTAAAGGTTTGGGGCAGATAAGTATTAGGAGGGTATTTAAAGGGTTTGGGGCAGATACAGTATTAGGAGGGTTATTTAAAGGGTTTGGGGCAGATACAGTATTAGAGGGTTATTTAAAGGGTTTGGGGCAGATACAGTATTAGGGGGTATTTAAAGGGTTTGGGGCAGATACAGTATTAGGAGGAGTATTTAAAGGGGTTTGGGGCAGATACAGTATTAGGAGGGGTATTTAAAGGGTTTGGGGCAGATACAGTATTAGGAGGGTATTTAAAGGGTTTGGGGCAGATACAGTATTAGGAGCGTATTTAAAGGGTTTGGGGCAGATACAGTATTAGGAGGGTATTTAAAGGGTTTGGGGCAGATACAGTATTAGGAGGGTTATTTAAAGGGTTTGGGGCAGATACAGTATTAGGAGGGTATTTAAAGGGTTTGGGGCAGATACAGTATTAGGAGGGTTATTTAAAGGGTTTGGGGCAGATACAGTATTAGGAGGGTATTTAAAGGGTTTGGGGCAGATACAGTATTAGGAGGGTTATTTAAAGGGTTTGGGGCAGATACAGTATTAGGAGGGGTTATTTAAAGGGTTTGGGGCAGATACAGTATTAGGAGGGTATTTAAAGGGTTTGGGGCAGATACAGTATTAGGAGGGTTATTTAAAGGGTTTGGGGCAGATACAGTATTAGGAGGGTTATTTAAAGGGTTTGGGGCAGATACAGTATTAGGAGGGTATTTAAAGGGGTTTGGGGCAGATACAGTATTAGGAGGGGTATTTAAAGGGTTTGGGGCAGATACAGTATTAGGAGGGGTATTTAAAGGGTTTGGGGCAGATACAGTATTAGGAGGGTTATTTAAAGGGTTTGGGGCAGATACAGTATTAGGAGGGTATTTAAAGGGTTTGGGGCAGATACAGTATTAGGAGGGTATTTAAAGGGTTTTGGGGCAGATACAGTATTAGGAGGGTATTTAAAGGGTTTGGGGCAGATACAGTATTAGGAGGGTATTTAAAGGGTTTGGGGCAGATACAGTATTAGGAGGGTATTTAAAGGGTTTGGGGCAGATACAGTATTAGGAGCGTATTTAAAGGGTTTGGGGCAGATACAGTATTAGGAGGGTATTTAAAGGGTTTGGGCAGATACAGTATTAGGAGGGTATTTAAAGGGTTTGGGGGCAGATACAGTATTAGGAGGGTTATTTAAAGGGTTTGGGGCAGATACAGTATTAGGAGGGTTATTTAAAGGGTTTGGGGCAGATACAGTATTAGGAGGGTATTTAAAGGGTTTGGGGCAGATACAGTATTAGGAGGGTATTTAAAGGGTTTGGGGCAGATACAGTATTAGGAGGGTTATTTAAAGGGTTTGGGGCAGATACAGTATTAGGAGGGTTATTTAAAGGGTTTGGGGCAGATACAGTATTAGGAGGGTATTTAAAGGAGTTTGGGGCAGATACAGTATTAGGAGGGGTATTTAAAGGGTTTGGGGCAGATACAGTATTAGGAGGGTTATTTAAAGGGTTTGGGGCAGATACAGTATTAGGAGGGTATTTAAAGGGTTTGGGGCAGATACAGTATTAGGAGGCGTATTTAAAGGGTTTGGGGCAGATACAGTATTAGGAGGGTTATTTAAAGGGTTTGGGGCAGATACAGTATTAGGAGGGTATTTAAAGGGTTTGGGGCAGATACAGTATTAGGAGGGTATTTTAAAGGGTTTGGGGCAGATACAGTATTAGGAGGGTATTTAAAGGGTTTGGGGCAGATACAGTATTAGGAGGGTATTTAAAGGGTTTGGGGCAGATACAGTATTAGGAGGGTATTTAAAGGGTTTGGGGCAGATACAGTATTAGGAGGGTTATTTAAAGGGTTTGGGGCAGATACAGTATTAGGAGCGTATTTAAAGGGTTTGGGGCAGATACAGTATTAGGAGGGTATTTAAAGGGTTTGGGGCAGATACAGTATTAGGAGGGTTATTTAAAGGGTTTGGGGCAGATACAGTATTAGGAGGGTATTTAAAGGGTTTGGGGCAGATACAGTATTAGGAGGGTTATTTAAAGGGTTTGGGGCAGATACAGTATTAGGAGGGTTTTTAAAGGGTTTGGGGCAGATACAGTATTAGGAGGGTATTTAAAGGGTTTGGGGCAGATACAGTATTAGGAGGGGTATTTAAAGGGTTTGGGGCAGATACAGTATTAGGAGGGTTATTTAAAGGGTTTGGGGCAGATACAGTATTAGGAGAGTATTTAAAGGGTTTGGAGCAGATACAGTATTAGGAGGGGTATTTAAAGGGTTTGGGGCAGATACAGTATTAGGAGGGTATTTAAAGGGTTTGGGGCAGATACAGTATTAGGAGGGTATTTAAAGGGTTTGGGGCAGATACAGTATTAGGAGGGTTATTTAAAGGGTTTGGGGCAGATACAGTATTAGGAGGGTATTTAAAGGGTTTGGGGCAGATACAGTATTAGGAGGGTATTTAAAGGGTTTGGGGCAGATACAGTATTAGGAGGGTATTTAAAGGGTTTGGGGCAGATACAGTATTAGGAGGGTATTTAAAGGGTTTGGGGCAGATACAGTATTAGGGGGTATTTAAAGGTTTGGGGCAGATACAGTATTAGGAGGGTATTTAAAGGGTTTGGGGCAGATACAGTATTAGGAGGGTATTTAAAGGGTTTGGGGCAGATACAGTATTAGGAGGGTTATTTAAAGGGTTTGGGGCAGATACAGTATTAGGAGGGTTATTTAAAGGGTTTGGGGCAGATACAGTATTAGGAGCGTATTTAAAGGGTTTGGGGCAGATACAGTATTAGGAGGGTATTTAAAGGGTTTGGGGCAGATACAGTATTAGGAGGGTATTTAAAGGGTTTGGGGCAGATACAGTATTAGGAGCGTATTTAAAGGGTTTGGGGCAGATACAGTATTAGGAGGGTATTTAAAGGGTTTGGGGCAGATACAGTATTAGGAGCGTATTTAAAGGGTTTGGGGCAGATACAGTATTAGGAGGTTATTTAAAGGGTTTGGGGCAGATACAGTATTAGGAGGGGTATTTAAAGGGTTTGGGGCAGATACAGTATTAGGAGGGTATTTAAAGGGTTTGGGGCAGATACAGTATTAGGAGGGTATTTAAAGGGTTTGGGGCAGATACAGTATTAGGAGGGGTATTTAAAGGGTTTGGGGCAGATACAGTATTAGGAGGGTTATTTAAAGGGTTTGGGGCAGATACAGTATTAGGAGGGTATTTAAAGGGTTTGGGGCAGATACAGTATTAGGAGGGTTATTTAAAGGGTTTGGGGCAGATACAGTATTAGGAGGGTATTTAAAGGGTTTGGGGCAGATACAGTATTAGGAGGGTTATTTAAAGGGTTTGGGGCAGATACAGTATTAGGAGGGTATTTAAAGGGTTTAGGGCAGATACAGTATTAGGAGGGTATTTAAAGGGTTTGGGGCAGATACAGTATTAGGAGGGTATTTAAAGGGTTTGGGGCAGATACAGTATTAGGAGGGTATTTAAAGGGTTTGGGGCAGATACAGTATTAGGAGGGTATTTAAAGGGTTTGGGGCAGATACAGTATTAGGAGGGTTATTTAAAGGGTTTGGGGCAGATACAGTATTAGGAGGCGTATTTAAAGGGTTTGGGGCAGATACAGTATTAGGAGGGTATTTAAAGGGTTTGGGGCAGATACAGTATTAGGAGGGTATTTAAAGGGTTTGGGGCAGATACAGTATTAGGAGGGTTATTTAAAGGGTTTGGGGCAGATACAGTATTAGGAGGGTATTTAAAGGGTTTGGGGCAGATACAGTATTAGGAGGGTATTTAAAGGGTTTGGGGCAGATACAGTATTAGGAGGGTTATTTAAAGGGTTTGGGGCAGATACAGTATTAGGAGGGTATTTAAAGGGTTTGGGGCAGATACAGTATTAGGAGGGTATTTAAAGGGTTTGGGGCAGATACAGTATTAGGAGGGTTATTTAAAGGGTTTGGGGCAGATACAGTATTAGGAGGGTATTTAAAGGGTTTGGGGGCAGATACAGTATTAGGAGGGTTATTTAAAGGGTTTGGGGCAGATACAGTATTAGGAGGGTATTTAAAGGGTTTGGGGCAGATACAGTATTAGGAGGGTATTTAAAGGGTTTGGGGCAGATACAGTATTAGGAGGGTTATTTAAAGGGTTTGGGGCAGATACAGTATTAGGAGAGTATTTAAAGGGTTTGGGGCAGATACAGTATTAGGAGGGTATTTAAAGGGTTTGGGGCAGATACAGTATTAGGAGGGGTATTTAAAGGGTTTGGGGGCAGATACAGTATTAGGAGGGGTATTTAAAGGGTTTGGGGCAGATACAGTATTAGGAGGGTTATTTAAAGGGTTTGGGGCAGATACAGTATTAGGAGGGTATTTAAAGGGTTTGGGGCAGATACAGTATTAGGAGCGTATTTAAAGGGTTTGGGGCAGATACAGTATTAGGAGGGTTATTTAAAGGGTTTGGGGCAGATACAGTATTAGGAGGGTATTTAAAGGGTTTGGGGCAGATACAGTATTAGGAGGGTATTTAAAGGGTTTGGGGCAGATACAGTATTAGGAGGGTTATTTAAAGGGTTTGGGGCAGATACAGTATTAGGAGGGTATTTAAAGGGTTTGGGGCAGATACAGTATTAGGAGGGTTATTTAAAGGGTTTGGGGGCAGATACAGTATTAGGAGGGTTATTTAAAGGGTTTGGGGCAGATACAGTATTAGGAGGGTATTTAAAGGGTTTGGGGCAGATACAGTATTAGGAGGGTATTTAAAGGGTTTGGGGCAGATACAGTATTAGGAGGGTATTTAAAGGGTTTGGGGCAGATACAGTATTAGGAGGGTATTTAAAGGGTTTGGGGCAGATACAGTATTAGGAGGGTATTTAAAGGGTTTGGGGCAGATACAGTATTAGGAGGGTATTTAAAGGGTTTGGGGCAGATACAGTATTAGGAGGGTATTTAAAGGGTTTGGGGCAGATACAGTATTAGGAGGGTATTTAAAGGGTTTGGGGCAGATACAGTATTAGGAGCGTATTTAAAGGGTTTGGGGCAGATACAGTATTAGGAGGGTATTTAAAGGGTTTGGGGCAGATACAGTATTAGGAGGGTATTTAAAGGGTTTGGGGCAGATACAGTATTAGGAGGGTATTTAAAGGGTTTGGGGCAGATACAGTATTAGGAGGGTTATTTAAAGGGTTTGGGGCAGATACAGTATTAGGAGGCGTATTTAAAGGGTTTGGGGCAGATACAGTATTAGGAGCGTATTTAAAGGGTTTGGGGCAGATACAGTATTAGGAGGGTTATTTAAAGGGTTTGGGGCAGATACAGTATTAGGAGGGTTATTTAAAGGGTTTGGGGCAGATACAGTATTAGGAGGGTATTTAAAGGGTTTGGGGCAGATACAGTATTAGGAGGGTATTTAAAGGGTTTGGGGCAGATACAGTATTAGGAGGGTTATTTAAAGGGTTTGGGGCAGATACAGTATTAGGAGGCGTATTTAAAGGGTTTGGGGCAGATACAGTATTAGGAGGGTATTTAAAGGGTTTGGGGCAGATACAGTATTAGGAGGGTTATTTAAAGGGTTTGGGGCAGATACAGTATTAGGAGGGTATTTAAAGGGTTTTGGGGCAGATACAGTATTAGGAGCGTATTTAAAGGGTTTGGGGCAGATACAGTATTAGGAGGGTATTTAAAGGGTTTGGGGCAGATACAGTATTAGGAGGGTATTTAAAGGGTTTGGGGCAGATACAGTATTAGGAGCGTATTTAAAGGGTTTGGGGCAGATACAGTATTAGGAGGGTTATTTAAAGGGTTTGGGGCAGATACAGTATTAGGAGCGTATTTAAAGGGTTTGGGGCAGATACAGTATTAGGAGGGTATTTAAAGGGTTTGGGGCAGATACAGTATTAGGAGGGTTATTTAAAGGGTTTGGGGCAGATACAGT
The DNA here is from genome assembly GCF_020615455.1 of Coregonus clupeaformis. Taxonomy (NCBI): domain Eukaryota; kingdom Metazoa; phylum Chordata; class Actinopteri; order Salmoniformes; family Salmonidae; genus Coregonus; species Coregonus clupeaformis. The sequence goes on from NC_059219.1 coordinate 12,156,059, forward strand.
ATTAGGAGGCGTATTTAAAGGGTTTGGGGCAGATACAGTATTAGGAGGGTTATTTAAAGGGTTTGGGGCAGATACAGTATTAGGAGCGTATTTAAAGGGTTTGGGGCAGATACAGTATTAGGAGGGTATTTAAAGGGTTTGGGGCAGATACAGTATTAGGAGGGTTATTTAAAGGGTTTGGGGCAGATACAGTATTAGGAGGGTTATTTAAAGGGTTTTGGGGCAGATACAGTATTAGGAGGGGTATTTAAAGGGTTTGGGGCAGATACAGTATTAGGAGGGTATTTAAAGGGTTTGGGGCAGATACAGTATTAGGAGGGTATTTAAAGGGTTTGGGGCAGATACAGTATTAGGAGGGGTATTTAAAGGGTTTGGGGCAGATACAGTATTAGGAGGGTATTTAAAGGGTTTGGGGCAGATACAGTATTAGGAGGGTATTTAAAGGGTTTGGGGCAGATACAGTATTAGGAGCGTATTTAAAGGGTTTGGGGCAGATACAGTATTAGGAGGGTTATTTAAAGGGTTTGGGGCAGATACAGTATTAGGAGGGTATTTAAAGGGTTTGGGGCAGATACAGTATTAGAGGGTATTTAAAGGGTTTGGGGCAGATACAGTATTAGGAGGGTATTTAAAGGGTTTGGGGGCAGATACAGTATTAGGAGGGTATTTAAAGGGTTTGGGGCAGATACAGTATTAGGAGGGTATTTAAAGGGTTTGGGGCAGATACAGTATTAGGAGGGTATTTAAAGGGTTTGGGGCAGATACAGTATTAGGAGGGTATTTAAAGGGTTTGGGGCAGATACAGTATTAGGAGGGTTATTTAAAGGGTTTGGGGCAGATACAGTATTAGGAGGGTTATTTAAAGGGTTTGGGGCAGATACAGTATTAGGAGCGTATTTAAAGGGTTTGGGGCAGATACAGTATTAGGAGCGTATTTAAAGGGTTTGGGGCAGATACAGTATTAGGAGGGTTATTTAAAGGGTTTGGGGCAGATACAGTATTAGGAGGGTATTTAAAGGGTTTGGGGCAGATACAGTATTAGGAGGGTATTTAAAGGGTTTGGGGCAGATACAGTATTAGGAGGGTATTTAAAGGGTTTGGGGCAGATACAGTATTAGGAGGGTATTTAAAGGGTTTGGGGCAGATACAGTATTAGGAGGGTATTTAAAGGGTTTGGGGCAGATACAGTATTAGGAGGGTATTTAAAGGGTTTGGGGCAGATACAGTATTAGGAGGGTATTTAAAGGGTTTGGGGCAGATACAGTATTAGGAGGGTATTTAAAGGGTTTGGGGCAGATACAGTATTAGGAGGGTATTTAAAGGGTTTGGGGCAGATACAGTATTAGGAGGGTTATTTAAAGGGTTTGGGGCAGATACAGTATTAGGAGGGTATTTAAAGGGTTTGGGGCAGATACAGTATTAGGAGCGTATTTAAAGGGTTTGGGGCAGATACAGTATTAGGAGCGTATTTAAAGGGTTTGGGGCAGATACAGTATTAGGAGGGTTATTTAAAGGGTTTGGGGCAGATACAGTATTAGGAGGGTTATTTAAAGGGTTTGGGGCAGATACAGTATTAGGAGGGTATTTAAAGGGTTTGGGGCAGATACAGTATTAGGAGGGTATTTAAAGGGTTTGGGGCAGATACAGTATTAGGAGCGTATTTAAAGGGTTTGGGGCAGATACAGTATAAGATAATAGGCTTCACTTTCCTTGAGATTCCTGCTCCCTCCCTCCACCCCTCCACCACTCCATCCCTCCCCTCATCCCTCCCAACCCCCTCCCTGCCTTCACCCTTCCCGTCCCATCCACGACTTCTACTCAGTCTGTTCTCAGCTGAAATCTGTTCATGATTTCTCTCTCTGTCTTTACTCTGCGCTCTAAGTGGGAGCAGGCCTGCGTCTCTCTCTAGCAGGGCCCGAGGCAGGCAGCGTTCCATGCTGTCACGCACACCAGACGCTCCAGCTTAACTGCGGCCTGGAGCGCACAGGCATGGGGGTGCAGAATGCACATGCACTCAGAGGGGGACGGAGATGCGGGGGGTAGTGAACAGGGCAAGGATCCCAAATAGCACCCAATACCCTATATAATGACCAGAGCCCTATGGGTCCCATTTGGGATGCAGGGCAGATGCTCTCTGCTGCTCCACTCATCAGGGGCCTCCCTCCATCTTTAGTTAGTCACAGGGCCCTCCCTCCATCTTTAGTCTGTCACGGGGCCTCATCAGGATCCTCCCTCCATCTTTAGTCAGTCACAGGGCCTCATCAGGGGCCACCCTCCATCTTTAGTCAGTCACAGGGCCTCATCAGGGGCCTCCCTCCATCTTTAGTCAGTCACGGGGCCTCATCAGGGGCCTCCCTCCATCTTTAGTCAGTCACAGGGCCTCATCAGGGCCCTCCCTCCATCTTTAGTCAGTCACAGGGCCTCATCAGGGCCCTCCCTCCATCTTTCCCAGTCATGTGAAATCCATAGATTAGGGCCTAATGAATTTATTTCAAGTGACTGATTTCCTTATGAACTGTACCTCATTAAAATCTTTAAAAATGGTTGTTTATATTTTTGTTCAGTATACATATTTAAAATCAGTAACAGAGCATCTACATCTTTAGTAACAGGGCCTCTACATCTTTAGTAACAGGGCCTCTAATGAAAGCAGTCAATCCCCTTTACTGGAGGCACTGACTGGCTGGCTGTGTGTCTATGTACTAAATGGCACCCTATTCCCCATATAGTCCTTATGAGGCCTGGTCAAAAGTAGTGCACTAAATAGGGAATAAGGTAACATTGGGGACGAAGACAGCCTGTCCCTCCATATGCATCCTGTGTTGAAGGGGTAAGTACATAAACAGGGTAAACTGGGATTGGATGGTATGCAGTGCACTACGGAGTATCTAATCATGTATTGGAGGTAGTTTTCATTTGATTCTGGGTGGGTGACTGTCAAACTAACACCCAAGTAAATGCCCTAGAAATGTTTACTGTGCAAGGCAAAAATGGAATACACATTTAAAAAAAAGAAGTTTATTTTACCTTTTTAAATGTTTGTACACAAAGTATGACAATGTGCTTACACAGTACTTACAGCAGAGTTGGGGTGAAACTCCTTTTTGTACAGAAAATAAAAACCTGTCTCAAAACAAACTAAACAGAAAGATGCTGCAACCGCCAAAATAAACAGATTCAAACAAGAGAGGCTGTGAGAGTGGGTGGAATCCTGGCTTTAGCTGACGGAGGAAGAGGGCAGGGGGTGTGGAGTTGAGCTGCTGGAGCAGACAGGGGAACTCACGCGCCCCTAGTCTCCCCCCCACGCGCCCCTAGTCTCCTCCCCCCCCCCCACGCGCCCCTAGTCTCTCCCCCCCCCCCCCTCTTTTGTCCACCTGTGTTTGGTATAATTACACCTGGCTATTTACAGGTTATATCATGGACCAACAGTCCGTCGTTTTACAAAGACTTTGCTTACTTAAACATTCTCAAACTATTTCTCAATATATTCACATACAAAGCAATATAATACGTGTGTGTTTGAACATGGTTTTAATGCAATTTAAAATGGTGGTGTGAGAGTTACCTAAATGATTAACGACCCCAAGCCTATGAACCTGTAACCCTGACGACAGGACACAAACCTTGTTACCCCGGAGACTAACGAGTAAAACAGCTTGTGTATCAACAGGATGAGAGCACAGACGCCTCTGTGATGCCTGTCCAAAGGAATTATAATAGTAAAAAAAGACAAGGTGAAATAGACTTAAAATCACAACGCTACAACCCTTTGTGGAGGGGGGAGGGGGGAGGGGGGTATTTAGAACAGAGTGAGGGACACTGACTGACACATAAGCATCATGTGTGTCTGATGACAGCATCCAGATCCTGTCCACTTCATAGTACAAGTTAATAAAATACATAAAAACATTGATCAGTAACCCCGTCCCCTGCTGTTCCTTCTTCACCACTAAGTCCTCTTGAAGGCCCCGTCTGTCCGTCCAACCCACTACTTGATACCATCAGACCAGTAGGTGGACAGACGAGTACAAGCTCCATAATAAAAGTTCATTCTTCAATCTTTTTTCTTTTTTTTTTCCTCTGGGAGGGAGCATTGGAACATGGACTCCGTCCTTAATGGCACACTATTCCCTACATAGAGCTCTCGTCAAAAGTAGTGCGCTATGGGATTCCCCTATTGGCCCTGGTCAAAAGTAGTGCTCTATATAGGGAATATGGTGCCATTTGGTAAGCAGCCATGGAGGAATTCTTATAAGGACACCAGTCAGCTTGACAGAACCGAACCCAGCCTCCATCAGAACCGAACCCAGCCTCCATCAGAACCGAACCCAGCCTCCATCAGAACCGAACCCAGCCTCCATCAAGCGTTCATATAACAACAGAGGCTCCGGAGTCTTGTGGTCTGAAGGCAGGGAGGGCTTGGGGAGTAGAAAGCTTGGACTATCACAGCCCAGCTAAAGGCAGCACCAGATACCCTAGTCAAGGTCAATGGCTGGCTGGGGGGGGGAGATGGGCGGCAGGGCGCACCAGAGGAAAGCCAGTCAGTCATATGGATAAACAGATTCTTTAGTCTTTCTTTACATTGATCCATTTTGACCAGTTCATTCCCACTGCTGGACTTCATTACAGCAACATCCCAACATTGAAAAAACATTGAAGAGCAATTTAAAAATCATGGTTTTTCAGCCAGGGGAGGAAGAGTTCTAGAGAGAATATGTAGCTGAAAAGATGTTGAGAACATTGTTAGTTCGGTAACAAAGTTGAACTGGAAAAATGCAGAAAGCAAAACACGGTAGTGAGAATATAGTCAATGTAGCACCCCTCTCTGGGTCTGACTCCCAAATGGCACCCTATTCCCTATAAAGTACATATATAGGGAATAGGGTGCCAGTTGAGATGCAGCCTAGGTGTCGCACACTTCTCTGTGGACACTTCACCTGGAGCCTCTGCCCCTTGTGAGACGCCTCCCTCTGCGTCATCATGATTCTAGTCCCCGCCCCTAGTTCCCGGGTCAAGCCTTCAAGGCATCAGTTTAAGACCGTCTTTGTCAACATAAATATGTCCTCCACATAAATGTGTGTGTGGAACGATCCCACCTCCATAATCAAACACAGTTCAGTTTCACTGCTTGACTTGACTCCTACTTGGCGTGAGAAGAGTAAAAAGCGAATCTGTGTTCGGGTTTGAGTGTGTCTCCTTTCACCGTTCGTGGGCCCCAAATGAGTGTAGACTAATCATAGTTTCAAGTCTTGATCCTGGTTCTGTTCCTCCAGTCAGACACTTAGTCCAGCTCAGTGTCCTCTTTGGGCCGGTAGATGCTGCCAAACTTCTGCATGTATTTCTTGATGTACTCCTTGGTCTTGTGCTTGACGTTCTCGTTGCACTCCAGGTCCTCTGGGTTCTTGCAGGATTTCAGCTCCTTGTTCATCACACCGTGAGTTAGCTGGAGGGATGGAAAAGGGGGAGAAAATAACAGGGGAAAAAGGAAGTCAGATGTTTCTACTTCCAGACAGCAAAATCGGTAACGGCTAACTTTCCCATAATTCCCAAGTTTTCAAGAAACCCTAGTTTGAGGATTCAGGATCTTCTACTAATTCAGTCCTGATTTTGTGAGTCTTCCAACCAGGATTTCTGGAAAGTTATCGGAATTGTACAACCCTGCAACAACACAAAGTGAAACTAGCTCCATCAAAAGGAGAATGGAGGTGAGGTCACACTGTGAAGAGATGAGGCTTTCACTCTAACTGATCCACTTCAAGAGCTTAGTTCTCATCTTAAAATGTAGACAGTCAAATGCCAGGGATGTGTCCCAAATGGCACCCTAATCCCTATATAGTGTGCTACCTTTGACCAGGGCCCATACAGTGCCATTTGGGACGCACCCCAGCTCTCTATATAAAGGAGTCAATCCAAAACGTTAGCTAGCGCTCTAGTTTAAGACGTTCTGTTTTAAGGGTTGGTCTGCATGGTATAAAATGTCAGTGTACTTCGCCTCTCCTTTGTTTATTGTGACCATGTGCTCAAGAGTAGTGGCATGTCTCTCCATTTAAACAAGTCCCCACAGAAACGCTCAAAACTACTTGAGGCGGAAAAAAAAATAGCCTTCTGCCCTTTGAGAGAGATAAAAATAAAATAAAAACAGACTACTATTCTAAAATGTACAATGTGTCCCATTTGACCAAAAAAGGAAGAAATAAAAAAAGTTTAAAGCATTGACAGGGCTATGTCCCAAATGGCACCATTTCCCCTACACAGTGCACTACTTTTTGACCAAAGCCTATTGGTCAAAAGTAGTGCACTATGTAGGGAATAGGGTGCCATTTGGGATGAAGCCTGAAACAGTGGGAGCTGAAGGCTCATGCGTATGGTCTGGGGGAAGAGCTTTAGTGTGAGAGGTGAAAGGAAATACCTCTGTCCTTTGAAATTAATTGCTATCCAGGACTTTAATTCAATACTGTTGGGAGAGGTCAATGTTTTGGATGGTTTGCGCCAATAAATTATGAATACCCAAATGATGGCTTTCCACGCACGTACAACCACCTACCTTTCTGGCTAGGTGTTTGAAATCCTCAGTGTTGATGATGCGTCCCAGTTTGCAGTCTGGTTTCCGGAACGGGTTCAAGCAGGTCACAATGAACTGGGACATCTAATCATAACACAGAAAATTGGATGTCAAATCGTCATGTAGAGATAACATTTATTACATTTTTCAGTCATTTAGCAGACGCTCTTATCCAGAGCGACTTACTAGTGCATTCATCTTAAGATAGCTAGGTGGGACAACCACATATCATAGTAAGCTGGGCTTGACATTAACTGTTTTTAGCCACTTGTGAAATGTGCAAACGCACGAGGCTTTGATCTCAAAAACACATCTCGCGACTGCATGATTGAAAGACCGCTCGTGCCTGTCAACGCAGGCCTACCATAATTATACTCTGATACGATCTGCAAAGATTGGTAGGACATTGAGCAAAACATTGCATCCGGAGGACACTGATCCGTTTCTGATCGGAGTAGCCTAATTGTTTGATTTTGTGATTTTTGCGTGATTTTGTTACTTGTCCATTCAGACAACAAATCTACACTGAGTGTACAAAACATTAGGAACACCTTCCTAATATTGAGTTGCACCCGCTTTTGCCCTCAGAACAGCCTCAATTCGTCGGGGCATGGACTCTACAAAGTGTCGAAAGCGTTCCACAGGGATGCGGGCCCATGTTGACTCCAATGCTTCCCACAGTTGTGTCAAGTTGGCTGGATGTCCGTTGGATGGTGGACCATTCTTGATACACACAGGACACTGTTGATGGAAAGAGCAGGGGTTCCTAATGTTTTTTTACACTCAGTGTATAATCTGCTTGTCCAACTATGTTTTTTACACTCAGTGTATAATCTGCTTGTCCAACTGTTTTTTACACTCAGTGTATAATCTGCTTGTCCAACTGTTTTTTACACTCAGTGTATAATCTGCTTGTCCAACAGTTTTTTACACTCAGTGTATAATCTGCTTGTCCAACTGTTTTTTACACTCAGTGTATAATCTGCTTGTCCAACTATGTTTTTTACTTGCCCCGGGCAAGTGGACAAGCGTTAATGTCGAACCTTGGTAAGTACATTGTTTCTCAATAAAGCAGCTTTCAGCAAATTCAGAGCTAGTAAGAAAAGCCTAGCGCAAGTATTTCGTTTAAGAAAGGCCATTTAAAAAATATATACAGTGCATTCGGAAAGTATTCAGAACCCTTGACGTTTTTCACATTTTGTTACATTACAGCCTCCCATTTTTCTTTGCAGATCCTCTCAAGCTCTGTCAGGTTGGATGGGGAGCGTCGCTGCACATCTATTTTCAGGTCTCTCCAGAGATGTTCGATCGGGTTCAAGTCTGGGCTCTGGCTGGGTGCTTAGGGTCGTTGTCCTGTTAGAAGGTGAACCTTTGCCTCAGTCTGAGGTCCTGAGCGCTCTGGAGCAGGTTTTTCATCAAGGATCTCTCTGTACTTTGCTCCGTTCATCATTCCCTCAATCCTGACTAGTCTCCCAGTCCCTGCCGCTGAAAAACATCCCCAAAGCATGATGCTGCCACCACCATGCTTCACTGTAGGGATGGTGCCAAGTTTCCTCCAGATGTGACGCTTGGCATTCAGGCCAAAGAGTTCAATCTTGGTTTCATCAGACCAGAGAATCTTGTTTCTCAAGGTCTGAGAGTCCTTTGGTGGAGGAGGAATAATGGTCTGGGGCTGTTTTTCATGGTTCGGCTAGACCCCTTAGTTCCAGTGAAGGGAAATCTTAACGCTACAGCATACAATGACTTTCTAGACGATTCTGTGCTTCCTACTTTGTGGCAACAGTTTGGAGAAGGCCCTTTCCTGTTTCAGCATGACAATGCCCCCGTGCACAAAGCGAGGTCCATACAGAAATGGTTTGTCGAGATCGGTGTGGAAGAACTTGACTGGCGTGCACAGAGCCCTGACCTCAACCCCATCGAACACCTTTGGGATGAATTAGAACGCCGACTGCAAGCTAGGCCTAATCGCCCAACATCAGTGCCCGACCTCACTAATGCTCTTGTGGCTGAATGGAAGCAAGTCCCTGCAGTAATGTTCCAACATCTACTGGAAAGCTTTCCCAGAAGATTGGAGGCTGTTATAGCAGCAAAGGGGGGACCAACTCAATATTAATGCCCGTGATTTTGGAATGAGATGTTCGACAAGCAGGTGTCCACATACTTTTGGCCATGTGTAGTTGAGGAGGAGGCATCACAGGAAGACTAATTGAGATATAGACGTTGACTCACCTCTTTCCGGAACGTCTCCTTGCTCCTCTTGGCCAGCTCACTGGATGTGTCTGCCTCTGCCGTCTTAGTAGAGAACTGTGGAAACACACACAGAGAGAGAGGGAGAGAGAGAGGTCAGGGAACATGTCTGTCTATAGAACAGTCACGTTTCATTTGACTAGCTTGGTTCGGCCGTGGGTTCATCTAAACGGTCGCCTAGCAATCTGTCTAGGTCATAGCTACTGCCATTTTCTCAGCTGTGGCAGACAGCAGCCATTTCTTGGAGCTAAAAGCCCCAGATCAAAGGAAGTGAGGCTGTATCAGCCACACCATACCATGGATGAAACATGGCAGGTGTTGGGCTAAGGCCCTGGACTTCAAGGCTGGTGGGGAAGGCAGTCAGGCGGGTCACACCTGGTCACCAGCCCCCTCCAACAGGACAGGAGGGAGCCACACAAAGCAGGGATATCCTGCCAGGATAAAGGCTGGGCTCCCTCTCCGGCTAACAGTCCCCTCCCCCCTCAGCCCCAGAGACAGCCAGTAGACAGTTTATGCCCCCCCCCAGCACCAGAGACAGCCAGTAGACAGTTGATGCCCCCCCAGCACCAGAGACAGCCAGTAGATAGTTGATGCCCCCCCCAGCACCAGAGACAGCCAATAGACAGTTGATGCCTCCCATGCCCCAAAACCAGAGTGGAGGATCAAAGAGAACCACAATGGATTCTCATACAGCTCTCTTCCGTGCTTCCTGAGGGGTGGTGATTCTCACACAGCTCTCTTCCGTGCTTCCTGAGGGGTGGTGATTCTCACACAGCTCTCTTCCGTGCTTCCTGAGGGGTGGTGATTCTCACACAGCTCTCCTCCGTGCTTCCTGAGGGGTGGTGATTCTCACACAACTCTCCTCCGTGCTTCCTGAGGGGTGGTGATTCTCACACAACTCTCCTCCGTGCTTCCTGAGGGGTGGTGATTCTCACAACTCTCCTCCGTGCTTCCTGAGGGGTGGTGATTCTCACACAACTCTCCTCCGTGCTTCCTGAGGGGTGGTGATTCTCACACAACTCTCCTCCGTGCTTCCTGAGGGGTGGTGATTCTCACAACTCTCCTCCGTGCTTCCTGAGGGGTGGTGATTCTCACACAACTCTCCTCCGTGCTTCCTGAGGGGTGGTGATTCTCACACAGCTCTCCTCCGTGCTTCCTGAGGGGTGGTGATTCTCACACAGCTCTCCTCCGTGCTTCCTGAGGGGTGGTGATTCTCACACAACTCTCCTCCGTGCTTCCTGAGGGGTGGTGATTCTCACACAGCTCTCTTCCGTGCTTCCTGAGGGGTGGTGATTCTCACACAGCTCTCCTCCGTGCTTCCTGAGGGGTGGTGATTCTCACACAGCTCTCCTCCGTGCTTCCTGAGGGGTGGTGATTCTCACACAGCTCTCCTCCGTGCTTCCTGAGGGGTGGTGATTCTCACACAGCTCTCCTCCGTGCTTCCTGAGGGGTGGTGATTCTCACACAGCTCTCCTCCGTGCTTCCTGAGGGGGTGGTGATTCTCACACAGCTCTCCTCCGTGCTTCCTGAGGGGTGGTGATTCTCACACAGCTCTCCTCCGTGCTTCCTGAGGGGTGGTGATTCTCACACAGCTCTCCTCCGTGCTTCCTGAGGGGTGGTGATTCTCACACAACTCTCCTCCGTGCTTCCTGAGGGATGGTGTGCCCATGTAGCGTACCAGGGAGAAGCATTCAGGCTGACAAGAGAACACTTTATGAGCCAGTGTTTAACCTAGATTATCTTCCAGGTGGGATGCAAAGACCTCTAACCAAAACGCCAAATTATTATCATGGGTCAACAGAGCTAGGGAAAATAATATTTAAGTGGTGTCAGAAATTCAGTGGGTATCATTTCAGGTCCTGGTCAGTGGGCACAGAGACAGACACCACTATCAAGACATGTTGGAAATGGTCCTTGAGCTCATGGCTTTTATTGGCCGACGACATCATCATAAACATAGAGAGAGATAGAGAGATCCCATCGTTTAAAGAAAGGGTCTCTCCCTCTCTGTGGAGACACATCTGAAAACATTTAAGCTCAGAGACACAAGGGCCCGGTCTGTAGAAACCACAAACCTCAGACGGTTTCCATTATGATCAAAGGAAGAGAAGAAAAGAGAGAACGAGAGAGAGAGAGAACGAGCGAGAGAGAGAACGAGCGAGAGAGAGAGAGAACGAGCGAGAGAGAGAGAGAACGAGCGAGAGAGAAAGAGAGAACGAGCGAGAGAGAAAGAGAGAACGAGCGAGAGAGAGAACGAGCGAGAGAGAGAACGAGCGAGAGAGAGAACGAGCGAGAGAGAGAACGAGCGAGAGAGAGAACGAGCGAGAGAGAGAACGAGCGAGAGAGAGAACGAGAGAGAGAGAGAACGAGCGAGAGAGAGAACGAGAGAGAGAGAGAACGAGAGAGAGAGAGAACGAGAGAGAGAGAGAGAACGAGAAAGAGAGAGAACGAGAGAGAGAGCACGAGAGAGAGAGAGAGAACGAGAGAGAACGAGAGAGAGAGAGAACGAGAGAGAGAACGAGAGAGAGAAAGACCATGCCCACACCCCATATAGGCCCCCTCAGATCAGACCTATGACCCTCCTGCCCACCCCATGCCCTCCACTCCCGCAAAGAGGGCCTCAACATGAAAGTCACACATTCGCCCAGGCAAACAGCCCAACCCCCACTATTACACTAGCCCAAGCCAATGGCATGTACCAGATGCTCAGCAGGCTCTGCTCACACTTACTGGTCTGAGGCCAAACCACACGACTAGCAACATTAGACACTTTATGGAACACAAAGCCTTCACTTTCTCATCCTGGAATACCCAAGGCCTGAGGTCATCTGCCTTTGGCCTAAAGAGCAGGAACCCAGACTTCAAAGAAATACAGACATTGTCATTCTACAAGAAACATGGTATAGAGATGGACCGGACCCACTGGTCGCCCCCTAGGTTACAGGTGTGAAACAGGGAAGGGACTCAGGGGATATGCTAATTTGGTATAGAGCAGACCTAACTCACGCTATTAAATTAATCAAAACAGGAACATTTTACATTTGGCTAGAAATTCAAAAGGAAATTATTTCAGAGACAAATGTCCTCCTGTGTGCTACCTATATCCCCCCACTAAAGTCCCTATACTTTAATGAAGACAGCTTCTCCATCCTGGAGGGGGAAATCAATATTTTCCAAGCCCAGGGACATGTACTAGTCTGTGGTGATAAACACCTACCTGGAGATGACAGCATTCCCTCCCCCATATGCCCCCCTAGGCACAAATACGACAACATAACCAACGCTGGGTATGTACATAGTCAATGGTAGGCTTTGAGGGGACTACTAACGTAGGTACACCTATAGCTCATCTCTTGGCAGTAGTACTGTAGACTACTGTATCACTGACCTCAACCCAGAGTCTCTCAGAGCGTTCAGTCAGCCCACTGACACCCCTATCAAATCACAGCAAAATCACAGCCTACTTGAACAGAGCATTACTCAATCATGAGGCATCAAAGCCAAAGGAACTGAATAATATTAAGAAATTATATAGATGGAAGGAAAGTAGTGTGGACACATACCAAAAATCAATTAGGCAACAAATTCAATCCCTTTTAGACAACTTCCGGGACAAAATGTAGTAGTGAAGGTGTAAACTTGGCAGTAGAAAACCTAAACAGTATATTTGACCTCTTAGCTTCCCTATCAAATAAACAAAAATGTCAAGAAGACAACCTACGAAAATTAACAACGACCAATGGTTTGATGAAGAATGCAAAAACTTAAGAAATTGAGAAACCTATCCAACCAAAAACAGAAACCCAGAAAACCTGAGGCTACAGCTTCACTATGGTGAATCACTGAAACAATACAGAAACACACTACGGAAAAAGGAACAGTACGTCAGAAATCAGCTCAATGTCATTGAAGAATCCATAGAATCTAACCACTTCTGGGAAAATACTAAACAAACAACACGAAGAGTTATCTATCCAAAACTGAGATGTGTGGATAAACCACTTCTCCAATCTTTTTGGCCCTTTAACAAAAAACAAAAACAGCAAAAACATATACATGATCAAATACAAATCAACTATTAATGACTACCAGAACCCACTGGATTCTCCAATTTCATTGAATGAACTACAGGACAAAATACAAACCCTCCAACCCCAAAAGGCCTGTGGTGTTGATGGTATCCTAAATTAAATGATAAAATATACAGACCACAAATTCCAATTGATATGCGTCAACAACAACCTTGGGAAAATCTTCTGCATTATCATTAACAGCAGACTCATACATTTCCTCAGTGAAAACAATGTACTGAGCAAATGTCAGATTTGCTTTTTACCAAATAACTGTACGACAGACCACGTATTCACCCTGCACACCCTACATTTACATTTTAGTCATTTAGCAGACGCTCTTATCCAGAGAAACTTACAGTTAGTGCATTCACTAATTGACAAACAAACAAAGGCAAAGTCTTCTCATGCTTTGTTGATTTCAAAAAAGCTTTTGACTCAATTTGGCATGAGGGTCTGCTATACAAATTGATGGAAAGTGGTGTTGGGGGAAAAACATACGACATTATACAATCCATGAACACAAACAACAAGCGTGCGGTAAAATTGGCAAAAAACACACACATTTCTTTCCACAGGGCAGTGGGGTGAGACATGCATGCAGTTTAAGCCCCACCCTCTTCAACATATATATCAACGAATTGGTGAGGGCACTAGAACAGTCAGCAGCACACGGCTTCACCCTACTCTAACTTGTTGTCAAATGTCTACTGATTCTGTCAGACCTGGGCCCTGATAGTAAATCTCAGTAAGACAAAAATAACGGTGTTCCAAAAAAGGTCCAGTTGCCAGGACCACAAATACAATTCCATCTAGACACCGTTGCCCTAGAGCACACAAAAAAACTATACATACCTCGGCCTAAACATCAGCGCCACAGGTACAGTGGGGGAAAAAAGTATTTAGTCAGCCACCAATTGTGCAAGTTCTCCCACTTAAAAAGATGAGAGAGGCCTGTAATTTTCATCATAGGTACACGTCAACTATGACAGACAAAATGAGACAAAAAAATCCAGAAAATCACTTTGTAGGATTTTTAATGAATTTATTTGCAAATTATGGTGGAAAATAAGTATTTGGTCAATAACAAAAGTTTCTCAATATTTTGTTATATACCCTTTGTTGGCAATGACACAGGTCAAACGTTTTCTGTAAGTCTTCACAAGGTTTTCACACACTGTTACTGGTATTTTGGCCCATTCCTCCATGCAGATCTCCTCTAGAGCAGTGATGTTTTGGGGCTGTCGCTGGGCAACACAGACTTTCAACTCCCTCCAAAGATTTTCTATGGGGTTGAGATCTGGAGACTGGCTAGGCCACTCCAGGACCTTGAAATGCTTCTTACGAAGCCACTCCTTCGTTGCCCGGGCGGTGTGTTTGGGATCATTGTCATGCTGAAAGACCCAGCCACGTTTCATCTTCAATGCCCTTGCTGATGGAAGGAGGTTTTCACTCAAAATATCACGATTCATTCTTTCCTTTACACGGATCAGTCGTCCTGGTCCCTTTGCAGAAAAACAGCCCCAAAGCATGATTTTTCCACCCCCATGCTTCACAGTAGGTATGGTGTTCTTTGGATGCAACTCAGCATTCTTTGTCCTCCAAACACGACGAGTTGAGTTTTTACCAAAAGGTTCTATTTTGGTTTCATCTGACCATATGACATTCTCCCAATCCTCTTCTGGATCATCCAAATGCACTCTAGCAAACTTCAGACGGGCCTGGACATGTACTGGCTTAAGCAGGGGGGACACGTCTGGCACTGCAGGATTTGAGTCCCTGGCGGCGTAGTGTGTTACTGATGGTAGGCTTTGTTACTTTGGTCCCAGCTCTCTGCAGGTCATTCACTAGGTCCCCCGTGTGGTTCTGAGATTTTTGCTCACCGTTCTTGTGATCATTTTGACCCCACGGGGTGAGATCTTGCGTGGAGCCCCAGATCGAGGGAGATTATCAGTGGTCTTGTATGTCTTCCATTTCCTAATAATTGCTCCCACAGTTGATTTCTTCAAACCAAGCTGCTTACCCATTGCAGATTCAGTCTTCCCAGCCTGGTGCAGGTCTACAATTTTGTTTCTGGTGTCCTTTGACAGCTCTTTGGTCTTGGCCATAGTGGAGTTTGGAGTGTGACTGTTTGAGGTTGTGGACGGGTGTCTTTTATACTGATAACAAGTTCAAACAGGTGCCATCACTACAGGTAACGAGTGGAGGACAGAGGAGCCTCTTAAAAGAAGAAGTTACAGGTCTGTGAGAGACAGAAATCTTGCTTGTTTGTAGGTGACTAAATACTTATTTTCCACCATAATTTGCAAATAAATTCATAAAAAATCCTACAATGTGATTTTCTGGATTTTTTTCTTCTCGATTTGTCTCATAGTTGACGTGTACCTATGATGTAAATTACAGGCCTCTCTCATCTTTTTAAGTGGGAGATCTTGCACAATTGGTGGCTGACTAAATACTCTTCCCCACTGTAACTTCCAAAGGTGTGAATGATCTGAGAGACAAGGCAAGAAGGGCCTTCTATGCCATCAAAAGGAACATAAAATTCGACATACCAATTAGGATCTGGCTAAAAATACTTGAATCAGTTATAGAACCCATTGCCCTTTATGGTTGTGAGGTCTGGGGTCCACTCACCAACCAATAATTCACAAAATGGGACAAATACCAAATTGAGACTCTGCATGCAGAATTCAGCAAAAATATCCTCTGTGTACAACGTAAAACACCAAATAATGCATGCAGAGCAGAATTAGGCCGATACCCGCTAATTATCAAAATCCAGAAAAGAGCTGTTAAAATTCTACAACCACCTAAAAGGAAGCGATTCCCAAACCTTCCATAACAAAGCCATTATCTACAGAGAGATGAACCTGGAGAAGTGCCCCCTAAGCAAGCTGGTCCTGGGGCTCTGTTCACAAACACAAACAGACCCCACAGAGCCCCAGGACAACAACACAATTAGACCCAACCAAATCCTGACAAAACAAAAAGAGAATTACTTGACACATTGGAAAGAATTAACACAAAAACAGAGCAAACTAGAATGCTATTTGGCCCTAACAGAGTACACAGTGGCAGAATACCTGGCCACCGTGACTGACCCAAACTTAAGGAAAGCTTTGACTATGTACAGACTCAGTGAGCATAGCCTTGCTATTGAGAAAGGCCGCCGTAGGCAGACCTGGCTCTCAAGAGAAGACAGGCTATGTGCACACTGCCCACAAAATGAGGTGGAAACTGAGCTGCACTTCCTAACCTGCCAAATGTATGACCATATTAGAGACACATATTCCATCAGATTACAGACCCACAAAGAATTAAAAAACAAATCCAATTTTGATAAATTTCCATATCTATTGGGTGAAATACCACAGTGTGCCATCACAGCAGCAAGATTGGTGACCTGTTGCCACAAGAAAAGGGCAACCAGTGAAGAACAAACACCATTGTAAATACAACCTATATTTATGTTGATTTATTTTCCCTTTTGTACTTTAACTATTTGCACATTGTTACAACACTGTATATAATCATAATATGACATTTGAAATGTCTTTATTCTTTTGGAAGTTTTGTGAGTGTAATGTTTACTATTAATTTTTTATTGTTTATTTCACTTTTGTTTATTATCTATTTCACTTGCTTTGGCAATGTTAACATACGTTTCCCATGCCAATAAAGCCCCTTATATTAAAATTGAATTGAGAGAGGGAGAGAGAGATACAGAGAGAGCCAGGCAGACAGACGAGCCAGGCAGACAGACGAGCCAGGCAGACAGACAGACGAGCCAGGCAGAAGGAGAATGGGACAGAAACTACAGAGAAGAGGAGTCAAGCCATCCCACCCTGACTGAGTACCTAGAGGACAGCCAGCTGTCTGAGCCCGAGTCTACATCCCAAATGACACCCTATTCCATATATAGTGCACTACTTTTGAACAGGGCCCATAGGGTGTAGTGTGTTATCTGGGGATAGGGTGCCATTTGGGATGCAACCTGGGCCTGAGGAGGGAGGTATGGGAGCGAAGCAGGAATGATGTGTGGGTTTGGATGGTCTCCTCTTCTGCTCCTAAACCTAGATCACCACCACCTTCAGATGTTGATGAAGCTCTTTTAAGATGTGATCCACTGCACCTCCAGCTAGAGGTATAGTGTGCGTCCCGAATGGCACCCTCTCCCATATATAGTGCACTACTTTAGACCAGGGCCTATAGGGTAGTGGTGCACTATGTAGGGAATAGGGTGCCATTTGGGGATGCAGCCTCTGTCTGACGCTCTAGACTAGAGGCCCTTGAGGGGGTTCATTTTCTCTATCCCAGAGATGAACCAACCAACCAACCCACAGCTGAAAATAATCACTTTTGCAACATCTTCAATTAACTGATGGGAGGAACACTATCATCATGTTTCGCACGCAAGCATTCTGGGAAGCAAACGAAAATAAACAAACTATTTGAACAGATGAGTTAGAGTAGCTCTGGTGTGAGGCTAGGGTTTCTACTCCCAGCCTCACACCACTAGGGGGCGAGGGCCTAAACACTGAATGTATGGAAATCTGCTGACGATGTCCTGTGGACAAATGACACGCTAGTCCCTGGACAGTGCAGTACATTTGACAAGAGTCCTGCGTGAATCTGATTCAAACATGAGATTTGGGCCCTATTCAAATACCTTAAAAACCACCCACCCTCCTCCCTCCCTTCTGGAAATCACTGACCTACCAGTCAGATTGGTGAAAGTAATGAGATGGGAGGAAGCCATGTTTTCATCTATCAACTGACATCCAGATCAGTAACCAGGTTTCCATCCAATGCGAGTAAAGTACATGTCAGATAAAAAATGTCACGACAGGCCTGATGGAAACAGAACATTTTCGGTAAACGTTTCAAATGTCAACAAAACAAAAAACACTCTTTTTGCATCGGTAAAATGAATTATGCGAGACATGTTGGCGGAATCGCTTTTATGCTCAAATATTGATATAATAACCATCATATCGAAGTAAACTTGGAGTCACGCGATGACGTGTGGCCCTCCCACTACGACTCGTCAGGAAACCATGTAGTTTATTAGGCTACAGATGAAATAAGTTATGATGAACTTCACAGGGTGGTGAAAGGGCAAGGTGATGAGCTGGATGCTCCTTTCCAATAAATATCCAGGGTCTTATTCTGGTGACATAATAATCTATGCTTGGCTGCCATTTGACAAATAAAAAGAATCTCGCTCTTTTGTCCATAATAATAATCCCATTATGTAGGCTATACGTGCACTCTAACCAACAGCGCTAACAGGGTGGGCACACTCTAGCCAACAGCGCTAACAGGGTGGGCACACTCTAGCCAACAGCGCTAACAGGGTGGGCACACTCTAGCCAACAGCGCTAACAGGGTGGGCACACTAGCCAACAGCACTAACAGGGTGGGCACACTCTAGCCAACAGCGCTAACAGGGTGGGCACACTCTAGCCAACAGCGCTAACAGGGTGGGCACACTAGCCAACAGCACTAACAGGGTGGGCACACTCTAGCCAACAGCGCTAACAGGGTGGGCACACTCTAGCCAACAGCGCTAACAGGGTGGGCACACTCTAGCCAACAGCGCTAACAGGGTGGGAACACTCTAGCCAACAGCGCTAACAGGGTGGGCACACTCTAGCCAACAGCGCTAACAGGGTGGGCACACTCTAGCCAACAGCGCTAACAGGGTGGGCACACTCTAGCCAACAGCGCTAACAGGGTGGGCACACTCTAGCCAACAGCGCTAACAGGGTGGGCACACTCTAGCCAACAGCGCTAACAGGGTGGGCACACTCTAGCCAACAGCGCTAACAGGGTGGGCACACTCTAGCCAACAGCGCTAACAGGGTGGGCACACTCTAGCCAACAGCGCTAACAGGGTGGGCACACTCGCTGTATAACGAAAAACATTGTGTCAAAACCATCAGTAGAGTGTAAATTGTGATGGAAACCCATTTAACTTGTATTTATTATTTCGGTACACAGGAAAAAAAGTATTTCATGTGCACTATGCCATCACGCACAGCCTTTCATCTGCAACAAGTCAATTTGATGGAAACATCTCTGAAGGGAAAATGCGCATATGGTTTTTATGCAGATTTTAGAATATTGGCATGAAAATCTATCGCCAATTGGATGGAAACCTAGCTAGTGATTATATCAAGGAAGGAAGGAAGGATGCATTTTAAAGGCCTTGGCCTGTGTGTTTTCAGGGTCAAAGGTCACCTTGGAGGGGTTCTCGTCGTAGGTGGGCGTCCCCAGGTCCATCTCAGCCTCGTGGTCTAAGCTGTGGGCGTCTTCACTGGCCCCGTCCCAGCTGCTGGGAGGATCCCACTGAGTCTGCCTGGGGGGGAGATACACACAATAAGACACAGTCACACATTTCCAGGCAGACAAAACGCAGCCAGACACACAGACAAACACACACACGCAGTCAGACATGTGCAGTCAGGCAGGCAGACAGACAAGCTGACAGACACACAGTCACAAAAGCAGACAGATAGACAGGCAGACAGAGACAGACAGGTAGGTAGAGGCAGTCACACAGGGAGTGACTTACATGAACCACAGCTATGTGTAGCCTACCAGGTGATGACAGACACAGGAGGCCATGTGTAGCCTACCAGGTGATGACAGACACAGGAGGCCATGTGTAGCCTACCAGGTGATGACAGACACAGGAGGCCATGTGTAGCCTACCAGGTGATGACAGACACAGGAGGCCATGTGTAGCCTACCAGGTGATGACAGACACAGGAGGCCATGTGTAGCCTACCAGGTGATGACAGACACAGGAGGCCATGTGTAGCCTACCAGGTGATGACAGACACAGGAGGCCATGTGTAGCCTACCAGGTGATGACAGACACAGGAGGCCATGTGTAGCCTACCAGGTGATGACAGACACAGGAGGCCATGTGTAGCCTACCAGGTGATGACAGACACAGGAGGCCATGTGTAGCCTACCAGGTGATGACAGACACAGGAGGCCATGTGTAGCCTACCAGGTGATGACAGACACAGGAGGCCATGTGTAGCCTACCTGGTGATGACAGACACAGGAGGCCATGTGTAGCCTACCAGGTGATGACAGACACAGGAGGCCATGTGTAGCCTACCTGGTGATGACAGACACAGGAGGCCATGTGTAGCCTACCTGGTGATGACGTGGTAATAGTAGATCTTTCCCTCTCCGTCCCGTGCTACCTTCCAGCTGGGGGGCAGGACGATGGTTTTGGGTTTGGGAGGAGAGGGAGGCGGCAGGTCTATCATACTGTTGGGGACTAACACAGTGTTGGGCATCTCCTGGACAGAAGAAAAAAGAGGCAGGTGAAGATACATCAAGTCTCCTGGAGTGATTAAAAAAACAACTGTTTACTAGGCCTACATCATGATAGAAAACAGTATGAATCTGCAAACCTCTCTTCACTGTGATGGACAAGAATCAAGACTGACTATCATGTTTTGATGCACACACTGCCTCCCCCTTGTGGCTACCTTGGGGTAGGGTACGGGCAGACAGATTTGGTGTATGATGTAGTGAGCCAATGTTTTTTTTTTTTGAACGGGAGTCAACCACTGACGGACGACGGACAACTGAGATGATGCACAATATGTCGACCGTTGTGAGTACGCAACTAGTCTGAAAGTATTGACTTTTGGTTGAGGTTTTGACAGACAAATACGGACAACGATGAATGGATATATAATTTCATCAGTGTTCATGCGTCTGGGTCTGGTTGTGTAGCTGCAGGCCTCCCTTACCTGCTGGACAGTCTGTGAGGTGACTATGGTAGTGACCGTGCCCCCCTGCTGAACCACCACTCCCTGCTGGTGACCTGTGTACACCGGCTGACCATGGAGGTAGCTGGCAGCCGGATCAGAGTACGCCTAGCCAGAACAGGATTTGATAGACACACAGAGGTCACAGATTTCACACAGATACTGAAATAGAGAGAATCCTTCAGATCTAGTCATGAAAACAGGTCTTTCAGCCTGAGTTGCTTGGAAGCCTTTATCAACGCAAGGCGATATGTGTTGACTGTTCAGTACACTGTGCAGCGTGAGCCTACCTGCAGGACAGGCGTGTTGGCCTGTGGGTAGGCAGTGGGGATACTGTAGATGGTCTGACAGGGCTGGCCCTGATAGTAGATGGCTGTCTGGGTGGGAGGAGGTGCTGGGACAACCTGGTACTGTGGTGCTATCTGGGTCTGTACTGTCACAGCCTGCTGGGTGGTAGGGTCCCACAGCGTGGTGTAACTCCCCTGGCCCGCCGAAGCCTACAACAATATTAGAAGAATACAGGACGTTGAGTTAGGGGACCAGATAGAATTTGCAACTCGCACTGATGCGGCAAATTAAAAATGTAACTCACACAGCCAAGTCAAAGGGTTGCAAAATGAAACCAAATGGTAGCACTCTGGAGCCCTGAATAATAACAAATGTTATTTCCAGCGCTTTTTAAAACGTTGAAAGTCACTTTGGGATAAAAGCAATAAAAAACCCATTAAAATCATCACAAATATAAAAATAGAGCACCTGAGGGGGCGCCGACACGGCAGGCACTGACAGGACGGCTACACCAGGGTCCTGGCCTGCCACGCTGGGCTGCAGGGTGTACTGCTGGGGCGTGCCACGGTGGAGATCCAGAGGGGCGGTGGGTTGCTGGATGTGTTGGGGGACTGGAGGGGCCTGGGAGGTGGAGGAGGGAGAGGTCATGCCCAGCTCGGTGATCAGAGCCTGGGGAGGGGTCTGCTCGAAGGCCAGGGTGGCTGGGACCAGGGGCTCCACAGGAGGGGTAGGCAGCAACACCTTGCCTGCGTTGGGGTTGATGGGGTCCACGTAGGTCTGGAGGGGGTAGCCGGGGGGGTAGTGAAGGAAGCCAGCTGGGCTGGTAGTGTAGGTCAGGGCTGCATCGTAGGCTAGAGTCTGGAGCTGCTGCTGTTGTTGTTGTTGTTGCTGCTGTAACTGTTGTTGTTGTTTCTGGGCCTCACGCTGGGCCACCTCCTGTTCAAACAGCTTCCTGCGCTCCTCTGTAGACAGCTTGGTGCGCTCCTTGGTGATGCTACGGCTCTTCTTACTGCTGTTAGCCAGGTCAAACCTAGAAACACACAGTCAATACTACCGTCTACGGAGATCAACAGAACACTACAGACATTTCTAAAAGTCTACAATAGTTTTGGCCTGCATCCCAAATGGCACCGTATTCCCTATAGTACACTACTTCTGGGGACAGGGTGCAATTTGAAAAGGAGCCTAAAGTCTACAATAGTTTTGTTTACAAAAACGTTGCACTGTTATAGAATGACTTATGACTGAATTGAATTTCTAATCAAAAGGACATTTGATCATCCATAGCTAGTCAGTCTCTATATGAGCATTTTGGTGTTCCACAGCCAGTCCTACCGGTCCTCGTTACGCCTGCTGCTCCGCTCGTAGGCTGAGGGCGGGGGGGAGGTGGAGGCACGTCTCCTCCGTCTCTCTGTGCTGCGGGGTGTCTTCTCAGAGTCTCTGTCCCAGTCTCTCTCTCTGTCCCTCTCCCTGTCCCTCTCCCTGTCTCGCTCCCTGTCTCGCTCCCAATCTCTGTCCCTCTCTCTGTCACGCTCCCTGTCACGCTCCCTGTCACGCTCCCTGTCTCGATCTCGTTCCCTGTCCCTCTCCTTGTCCCGCTCCCTCTCCCGTTCCCGTTCCCGTTCCCGTTCTCGGCTACCGGAGGGGGTGCGAGCCGGGGCCAGGGCAGCGTCTCGGTCTCGACTACGATCTGTATACATGGGACAATCAAACAGGTTAAAGCCTCATCAAATGGTAGGCTGTTAGCACTGCTGAAAATAAAGTGTTACATTTTACATTACATTTGAGTAATTTAGCAGATGCTCTTATCCAGAGCGACTTACAGGAGCAATTAGGGTTAAGTGCCTTGCTCAAGGGCACAGACAGATTTTTCACCTAGTCGGCTCGGGGATTAGAAACAGCGACCTTTCGGTTACTGGCACTACGCTCTTAACCACTAAGCTACCTGCCGCCCTACGATGTAACAGATGTGGACACAGAGCTAGCGAGAGTAACAGAGAGAGAGAGAGAGAGAGAGAGAGGGAGGGGGAGAGAGAGTAACAGAGAGAGGGGGAGAGAGTAACAGAGAGAGAGAGGGGGAGAGAGAGGGGGAGAGAGAAACAGAGAGAGAGAGGGGGAGAGAGTAACCGAGAGAGAGAGAGAGGGGGAGAGAGTAACCGAGAGAGAGAGAGAGGGGGAGAGAGTAACCGAGAGAGAGAGAGAGGGGGGAGAGAGTAACCGAGAGGGGGAGAGAGTAACCGAGAGAGAGAGAGAGGGGGAGAGAGTAACCGAGAGAGAGAGAGGGGGGGAGAGAGTAACCGAGAGAGAGAGAGGGGGAGAGAGAGTAACCGAGAGAGAGAGAGAGGGGGAGAGAGTAACCGAGAGAGAGAGAGTAACCGAGAGAGAGAGTAACCGAGAGAGAGAGAGTAACCGAGAGAGAGAGTAACCGAGAGAGAGAGAGGGGGAGAGAGTAACCCGAGAGAGAGAGAGGGGGAGAGAGTAACCGAGAGAGAGAGAGGGGGAGAGAGTAACCGAGAGAGAGAGAGGGGGAGAGAGTAACCGAGAGAGAGAGAGGGGGAGAGAGTAACCGAGAGAGAGAGAGGGGGAGAGAGTAACCGAGAGAGAGAGAGGGGAGAGAGTAACTGAGAGAGAGAGAGGGGGAGAGAGTAACCGAGAGAGAGAGAGGGGGAGAGAGTAACCCGAGAGAGAGAGAGGGGGAGAGAGTAACCGAGAGAGAGAGAGGGGGAGAGAGTAACCGAGAGAGAGAGAGGGGAGAGAGTAACCGAGAGAGAGAGGGGGAGAGAGTAACCGAGAGAGAGAGGGGGAGAGAGTAACAGAGAGAGAGAGGGGGAGAGAGTAACAGAGAGTGAGAGGGGGAGAGAGAGTAACAGAGAGTGAGAGGGGGAGAGAGAGTAACAGAGAGAGAGAGAGGGGGAGAGAGTAACAGCGAGAGAGAGGGGGGAAGAGAGTAACAGAGAGGGGGAGAGAGAGTAACAGAGAGAGAGAGGGGGGAGAGAGTAACAGAGAGAGGGGGAGAGAGTAACAGAGAGAGAGAGAGGGGGAGAGAGAGAGGGGGATAGAGTAACAGAGAGAGAGGGGGGGAGAGAGTAACAGAGAGAGAGGGGGGAGAGAGTAACAGAGAGAGAGCGAGAGGGGGAGAGTGTAACAGAGAGAGAGAGGGGGGGAGAGAGGGGGAGAGAGAGAGATGGGGAGAGGGTAACAGAGAGAGGGGGAGAGAGTAACAGAGAGAGAGAGGGGGGAGAGAGTAACAGAGAGAGAGAGAGAGTAACAGAGAGTGACAGAGAGAGGGGGAGAGTGTAACAGAGAGAGAGAGGGGGAGAGAGAGTAACAGAGAGAGAGAGAGTAACAGAGAGAGAGAGGGAGAGAGTAACAGAGAGAGGGGGAGAGAGTAACAGAGAGAGGGGGAGAGAGTAACAGAGAGAGAGCGAGAGGGTTGAGAGTGTAACAGAGAGAGAAAGGGGGGAGAGAGAGGGGGAGAGAGTAAGAGAGAGAGAGATGGGGAGAGCGTAACAGAGAGAGGGGGAGAGAGAGAGAGGGGGAGAGCGTAACAGAGAGAGAGGGGGGAGAGAGTAACAGAGAGAGAGGGGGGAGAGAGTAACAGAGAGAGAGAGCGAGAGGGGGAGAGTGTAACAGAGAGAGAGGGGGGGAGAGAGTAACAGAGAGAGAGGGGGAGAGAGTAACAGAGAGAGAGAGGGGGGAGAGAGTAACAGAGAGAGAGAGCGAGGGGGGGAGAGTGTAACAGAGAGAGAGAGGGGGGGAGAGAGAGGGGGAGAGAGTAAGAGAGAGAGAGAGCGAGGGGGGGAGAGTGTAACAGAGAGAGAGAGGGGGGGAGAGAGAGGGGGAGAGAGTAAGAGAGAGAGATGGGGAGAGCGTAACAGAGAGAGGGGGAGAGAGTAACAGAGAGAGAGAGGGGGGAGAGTGTAACAGAGAGAGAGGGGGAGAGAGAGAGGGGGAGAGAGTAACAGAGAGAGAGAGATGGGGAGAGAGTAACAGAGAGAGAGGGGGAGAGAGTAACAGAGAGAGCGAGAGGGGGAGAGAGTAACAGAGAGAGCGAGAGGGGGAGAGTGTAACAGAGAGAGAGAGGGGGGAGAGAGTAACAGAGAGAGAGAGCGAGAGGGGGAGAGTGTAACAGAGAGAGGGGGAGAGAGTAACAGAGAGAGAGGGGGAGAGAGTAACAGAGAGAGAGGGGGAGAGAGTAACAGAGAGAGAGAGGGGGGGAGAGAGTAACAGAGAGAGAGAGCGAGGGGGGGAGAGTGTAACAGAGAGAGAGAGGGGGGGAGAGAGAGGGGGAGAGAGTAAGAGAGAGAGAGATGGGGAGAGCGTAACAGAGAGAGGGGGAGAGAGTAACAGAGAGAGAGAGGGGGGAGAGTGTAACAGAGAGAGAGAGGGGGGAGAGAGAGGGGGAGAGAGAGAGGGGGAGAGAGTAACAGAGAGAGAGAGATGGGGAGAGAGTAACAGAGAGAGAGGGGGAGAGAGTAACAGAGAGAGAGAGAGAAGGGGAGAGAGTAACAGAGAGAGAGAGAGAGAGAGAGAGAGAGAGAGAGAGACCTACCGTGTGTCTCCTTCTCCACCTGGCTCTTCTTGGGGATCCTGTACACCTCCTGAAGGAGGAGTCACAAACCACACATGTAAATAACAATAATCTCAGTGTGTGTGTGTATATGTGTGTGTTAATCAGTGTTTCCGTGTGTCCTTGCCTTCAGGTCCCTCCAGCTGTCCAGTAACCTAGCAGCCATGTCTCCTATATCCACAGCTCTGAGCTGGGGCTCCTGGCTCCTCTCACTCTCCACATCAGACACACCCTCCTCCTCATCCTGCGAGGGCGTCCCCACCGCCGTAGGCTCCACGGGGACCACCGGAAAGGGAGGTGGAGGGGCCTCCGAGGCTGGGGTCACTACCTGGGCAGTGTCCTCAGTGCCAGGGGCCACCTCCGGGGGAACCTCGGGGGCCACCTGGCCTGGCTGTTCCTGGCTGCCTGGAGCCTTCTCAGCATCTTCAGTCCCGGTCTCTGCTGTGGTGGTCTCCTCCTTCTCCACAGCAGGATGCTCCTCTGAAGGGGTCTCAGTAACTTCCGTCTGAACTGGCTCAATTTGTGATGATTCCTGGACCTCCATGTTGGCCTGCTCTCCCGCCACAACCTCACTCTCCTCCACTGACTGACTTTCCTGCTCCTCCTCTCCGCTCTCCTTCTGTCCCTCACTCCACTCATCTTTCACCTCCTCCTCACCACCCTTCTCATTCACCTCCTCCTCCTGATCTTCAGCGTCTTGGCTCTCAGCTTTGGGTTCTGTGACCTCCATTACCTCCTCTGGTGTCTCCTTCAGCTCTGTGACTGGCTCTTCTGTTGGCTCCTCCGTTGTGGGTGTCTGGGCCTGGGCCTCAACCACCGGCTCGGCCTGGGCCTGGGCCTCAACCACCGGCTCGGCCTGGGCCTGGGCCTCAACCACCGGCTCGGCCTGGGCCTGGGCCTCAACCACCGGCTCGGCCTGGGCCTGGGCCTCAACCACCGGCTCGGCCTGGGCCTGGGCCTCAACCACCGGCTCGGCCTGGGCCTGGGCCTCAACCACCCGGCTCGGCCTGGGCCTGGGCCTCAACCACCGGCTCGGCCTGGGCCTGGGCCTCAACCACCGGCTCGGCCTGGGCCTGGGCCTCAACCACCCGGCTCGGCCTGGGCCTGGGCCTCAACCACCGGCTCGGCCTGGGCCTGGGCCTCAACCACCGGCTCGGCCTGGGCCTGGGCCTCAACCACCGGCTCGGCCTGGGCCTGGGCCTCAACCACCGGCTCGGCCTGGGCCTGGGCCTCAACCACCGGCTCGGTCTGGGCCTGGGCCTCAACCACCGGCTCGGTCTGTGCCTGTTTGCTGCTCTCCACTGGAGGCTCAGATCGTGAGGCCTCCTCATCCTCCATCTCCTCTTCCTCCTCCTTACCGTCCGAGGCCTTGCTGGCGTCCGACATGGCGCTGTCCAGGCTGTTCTCGCTGATCTTAAGGCGACGGTACACGGCCCGTTTGGGGGTGTCACTGTCCAGCTCAGGGCCCAGTTTGGGGGTGTCACTGTCCAGCTCAGGGCCCAGTTTGGGGGTGTCACTGTCCAGCTCAGGGCCCAGTTTGGGGGTGTCACTGTCCAGCTCAGGGCCCAGTTTGGGGGTGTCACTGTCCAGCTCAGGGCCCAGTTTGGGGGTGTCACTGTCCAGCTCAGGGCCCAGTTTGGGGGGTGTCACTGTCCAGCTCAGGGCCCAGTTTGGGGGTGTCACTGTCCAGCTCAGGGCCCAGTTTGGGGGTGTCACTGTCCAGCTCAGGGCCCAGTTTGGGGGTGTCACTGTCCAGCTCAGGGCCCAGTTTGGGGGTGTCACTGTCCAGCTCAGGGCCCAGTTTGGGGGTGTCACTGTCCAGCTCAGGGCCCAGTTTGGGGGTGTCACTGTCCAGCTCAGGTCCCAGTTTGGGGGTGTCACTGTCCAGCTCAGGTCCCAGTTTGGGGGTGTCACTGTCCAGCTCAGGGCCCAGTTTGGGGGTGTCACTGTCCAGCTCAGGGCCCAGTTTGGGGGTGTCACTGTCCAGCTCAGGGCCCAGTTTGGGGGTGTCACGGTCCAGCTCAGGGCCCAGTTTGGGGGTGTCACTGTCCAGCTCAGGGCCCAGTTTGGCGACTGAGGCAGAGGAGCCGTCGGGAGTGTTGAGAGGGGTCTGGGCGCGGGACGTGTTCTCACTGGAGTAGCCGTCCTGGTCAGCCCCGGGGGGCTGGGGGAGGGAGTGTGTGTGTGTCTGGGCCCAGCGCTGGATGAGGCTCAGGACATGACTCTCCTCCAACATGTTCTTAGTGGAGATAGGCAGTACTGACAGGGTCTTCATGATCTGGAGACACAGGGAATGGTCAGTAGTTGGTTAACATACATTTCTTGTTTGGATATTCCTAGGACCTTTGAATTAAAATCATCTGAATTGGTTTAGTCCAAAGTGTATCCTCACATACAGTACCAGTCGAAAGTTTGGACACCTACTCATTCCAGGGTTTTCCCTTATTTTTACTATTTTCTACATTGTAGAATAATAGTGAAGACATCAAAACTATGAAATAACACATATGGAATCATGTAGTAACCAAAATAAGTGTTAAACAAATCAAAATATATGTTATATTTGAGATTCTTCAAATAGCCACCCTTTGCCTTGATGACAGCTTTGCACACTCTTGGTATTCTCTCAACCAGCTTCACCTGTAATGTTTTAAAAGTTCAACCCCAAATGGATTTAATTGTCACCTGAAACTGCAGTTTGATGTTGTTGACACTGTTGCCCTTAGCTTCAGAGAGCTCCACCATGAAGATCCAGAGTAGAGACAGACCGTGATGGTCCAGGAAGTGCTTCAGGCAGGACGGGCTCTGGGTATCCTGTTCATACAAACAACCAAGTCAACATTATGACAGAGAAAAACCTTCCTCCTGAGACTCACTTCAAACCCTTCAGTGCCAATGTATCTGTGGGGTCTCAAGCCCAAATCACACGGAGCGACGTCAACGGCGTCAAACTTTGCGTGCGCGAGTTAAGAGCGTCTATTCACATACACTGTATAGCGTATGCCAACTTGATGTCATGAGAATCCATAATAAACAGTTGTATTTGTTATGTTCGCTATGTAGCCCTTGTGAATTATTGTTGTGTGTTCTTTTGACTCACCTTATATGTCCTACAGGAGCCACCGTACCTGCCTGCCTCTAAACAGTTGATATACGTTAGAACGTGAGGACAGTTGTAGCTACTACACCCGAGAAGTTCATAAAGAATTTAGCTAGTCTCGTTCTTTCTACATAGAGTTCCTCGAGTTCCCCAGCCGTAGCCCGTCTAAGCTAATGCCTGATCTAAATCAACACAGGTTGGCATAACGCTATTGTTTTCAAATATGTCCAGTATTATTGGCACTGGCATCTTAACTTAACACTAAATATACACGTTTTAACTATACATGTCACAATTCCAGACGTAACAATGCAGTCTATTTTCTGGCAATTTATCCGTTAATTTTTCCAGCATTGCTTCGCGCAGCCGCGAGAAAAATAGACTTGCTTTCTAATTTGACGCGCTATGACGCCGTTGACGCTCGCGGCCCATCTGATTTCTCTCATTCACTACTGTGCATTCTAATTCCAGCGTGTTCACGCGCATAAAAATCATTTTCGTTTGATTTGGGCTTCAGCGTGGTTGCCCAAAATGTAATTTAATTCAAATGTATTTATCCCCTCAGGTGCAATTAAGGAAGGCAAGTCAGAATACATGTTTTTATCATAATCCTAACACAACACCCTCCACATAATATCATACAGTTCACAACATACATCACTCCCCAATACAATACACCCCACACAACATACATCACTCCCCAATACAATACACCCCACACAACACACACATCACTCCCCAATACAATACACCCCCCCACACATCACTCCCCAATACAATACACCCCCCACACACACACATCACTCCCCAATACAATACACCCCCCCCCCACACACAACACATACATCACTCCCCAATACAATACACCCCCCACACACACATCACTCCCCAATACAATACACCCCCCCCACACACACACACACAGTGGGGAGAACAAGTATTTGATACACTGACGATTTTGCAGGTTTTCCTACTTACAAAGCATGTAGAGGTCTGTAATTTTTATCATAGGTACACTTCAACTGTGAGAGACGGAATCTAAAACAAAAATCCAGAAAATCACATTGTATGATTTTTAAATAATGAATTTGCATTTTATTGCATGACATAAGTATTTGATCACCTACCAACCAGTAAGAATTCCGGCTCTCACAGACCTGTTAGTTTTTCTTTAAGAAGCCCTCCTGTTCTCCACTCATTACCTGTATTAACTGCACCTGTTTGAACTCGTTACCTGTATAAAAGACACCTGTCCACACAATCAAACAGACTCCAACCTCTACACAATGGCCAAGACCAGAGAGCTGTGTAAGGACATCAGGGATAAAATTGTAGACCTGCACAAGGCTGGGATGGGCTACAGGACAATAGGCAAGCAGCTTGGTGAGAAGGCAACAACTGTTGCCGCAATTATTAGAAAATGGAAGAAGTTCAAGATGACGGTCAATCACCCTCGGTCTGGGGCTCCATGCAAGATCTCACCTCGTGGGGCATCAATGATCATGAGGAAGGTGAGGGATCAGCCCAGAACTACACGGCAGGACCTGGTCAATGACCTGAAGAGAGCTGGGACCACAGTCTCAAAGAAAACCATTAGTAACACACTACGCCGTCATGGATTAAAATCCTGCAGCGTACGCAAGGTCCCCCTGCTCAAGCCAGCGCATGTCCAGGCCCGTCTGAAGTTTGCCAATGACCATCTGGATGATCCAGAGGAGGAATGGGAGAAAGTCATGTGGTCTGATGAGACAAAAATATAGCTTTTTGGTCTAAACTCCACTCGCCGTGTTTGGAGGAAGAAGAAGGATGAGTACAACCCCAAGAACACCATCCCAACCATGAAGCATGGAGGTGGAAACATCATTCTTTGGGGATGCTTTTCTGCAAAGGGGACAGGACGACTGCACCGTATTGAGGGAGGATGGATGGGGCCATGTATCGCGAGATCTTGGCCAACAACCTCCTTCCCTCAGTAAGAGCATTGAAGATGGGTCGTGGCTGGGTCTTCCAGCATGACAACGACCGAAACACACAGCCAGGGCAACTAAGGAGTGGCTCCGTAGAAGCATCTCAAGGTCCTGGAGTGGCCTAGCCAGTCTCCAGACCTGAACCCAATAGAAAATCTGTGGAGGGAGCTGAAAGTCCGTATTGCCCAGCGACAGCCCCGAAACCTGAAGGATCTGGAGAAGGTCTGTATGGAGGAGTGGGCCAAAATCCCTGCTGCAGTGTGTGCAAACCTGGTCAAGACCTACAGGAAACGTATGATCTCTGTAATTGCAAACAAAGGTTTCTGTACCAAATATTAAGTTCTGCTTTTCTGATGTATCAAATACTTATGGTCATGCAATAAAATGCAAATTAATTACTTAAAAATCATACAATGTGATTTTCTGGATTTTTGTTTTACATTCCGTCTCTCACAGTTGAAGTGTACCTATGATAAAAATGACAGACCTCTACATGCTTTGTAAATAGGAAAACCTGCAAAATCGGCAGTGTATCAAATACTTGTTCTCCCCACTGTACATCACTCCCCAATACAATACACCCCCCCACACACATCACTCCCCAATACAATACACCCCCCCCACACACACACACAACACATACACAATATAACAACTTATTGGGTCTTGACTGATTCTGAAGGATACAAAAATAAAAACAAACTGAATACCTTTAACTGAAATGTGTGCATCCCAAATGACCAGGGCCTGTAAATATAGTGCACTATAAAAGGAAATAGGGTGCCTATGTGTTCATTTGTGGTGGGTCAGGTGTGCTTACTTGGATAAGTTTGAGGCAGATGAGTTTCTGCTCCATGGTCTCCACTCTGACCATCAGCCTGCAGAGAGATACCACCTCCTTCTCATCGTACAGACCCTCCCCGTTCTCCAGCAGAGCCTCTAGCTCCTCATCCACCTGGAGACACAGCAGACCAGCATTAACACTCAGCAGTAACAGGACAGCTACACTGGCAGACCAGCATTAACACTCAGCAGTAACAGGACAGCTACACTGGCAGACCAGCATTAACACTCAGCAGTAACAGGACAGCTACACTGGCAGACCAGCATTAACACTCAGCAGTAACAGGACAGCTACACTGGCAGACCAGCATTAACACTCAGCAGTAACAGGACAGCTACACTGGCAGACCAGCATTAACAGGACAGCTACACTGGCAGACCAGCATTAACACTCAGCAGTAACAGGACAGCTACACCGGCAGACCAGCATTAACACTCAGCAGTAACATGACAGCTACACTGGCAGACCAGCATTAACACTCAGCATTAACAGGACAGCTACACTGGCAGACCAGCATTAACACTCAGCAGTAACAGGACAGCTACACTGGCAGACCAGCATTAACACTCAGCAGTAACAGGACAGCTACACCGGCAGACCAGCATTAACACTCAGCAGTAACAGGACAGCTACACCGGCAGACCAGCATTAACACTCAGCAGTAACAGGACAGCTACACCGGCAGACCAGCATTAACACTCAGCAGTAACAGGACAGCTACACTGGCAGACCAGCATTAACACTCAGCAGTAACAGGACAGCTACACTGGCAGACCAGCATTAACACTCAGCAGTAACAGGACAGCTACACTGGCAGACCAGCATTAACACTCAGCAGTAACAGGACAGCTACACTGGCAGACCAGCATTAACACTCAGCAGTAACAGGACAGCTACACTGGCAGACCAGCATTAACACTCAGCATTAACAGGACAGCTACACTGGCAGACCAGCATTAACACTCAGCAGTAACAGGACAGCTACACTGGCAGACCAGCATTAACACTCAGCAGTAACAGGACAGCTACACTGGCAGACCAGCATTAACACTCAGCAGTAACAGGACAGCTACACTGGCAGACCAGCATTAACACTCAGCAGTAACAGGACAGCTACACTGGCAGACCAGCATTAACACTCAGCATTAACAGGACAGCTACACTGGCAGACCAACATTAACACTCAGCATTAACAGGACAGCTACACTGGCAGACCAGCATTAACAGGACAGCTACACTGGCAGACCAGCATTAACACTCAGCATTAACAGGACAGCTACAGTAGGTTTTTAGCTGCTACACTGGTAGCGTGAGCAGAGCGCAAGCCACTTTATCAAGTGTTCTCAGGCGTGAATCGCACCAAATTCCTGAAAATAGAACAGCGTAGCAGATTACGATGAGGACTTGAGCCTCCATTGCCAAGGTTTCACAGAACTAAAATAGCCGGTCCTTTTGTGTTCAGTAGCAGTGTTATTTATGGAAAGGAGAAGCCACTGGAGCTCTCAGAGCAATTAGCCTAAAGCCAGTACAAACCGGACCCGTATCTGCCTCGCTAGACCATGGCTACGTCTCAAATGGCACCCTATCCCCTATATAGTGCACTACTTATGACCAGAGCCCTGATCAAAAGTAGTGCACTAAATAGGGAATAGGGTGCCATTTGGAACACGGAACATCACTGCTGCGGGTTTCAGCAGATAATTCGATTGGAGTTATGAAATAGCTCAAAAACGTTTTTAAAATATATACATTTCCACACTATGAGGTTGGAATAATACTGTGAAATTGTGAAAATTATGATAAATGCCATTTTAGTGTAAGAGCTGTTTGAAAAGACCGCCTGAAATTTCAGCCCGTTTTGGTGGGATGGAGTTTTGGCGACATCACCAGGTGGAAAATGAGTTCCAAACCTCTCTGCCAACAACAGGTAGTTTTCTCCTCTCCGCTCAGACCACTCCCAAACAAAACAGTCCAAGCTAAATTCTTGCTTGAAAAATTGCTCTTCGCTAAGAAGCTATTTGTTAGTTTTTTACCATTTTAATTGAAAACAATCAATCACAGTAAGGTACTAAATTGTTACCTCAGAAATGATTTGATATTGAGATAAAAACGTCTGCATTGGACCTTTTAATATTCCGTTTGGTTGATAGTGACATGAACTCCACAACAACTCACTTCCCTAGCACCTGTTCAGAGACAGCCAGTACTAGGTTTGCCAAAATTTTGATAATTTCTTTGTTGGAAGATTCCCAGATTTCCTACTTATTCCAGGAATCTTCCAAAACAGGATTTATGGAAAACCTGGGACTCTGAGGGAGTGCCAATGCCAAACCTGACCCACACACTCACCGTAGTAAGTGCATTGCTCACGGAGGTGTCCTTCTTGCGAGGGCGCTCTTTCTTCATCTTCCCCGCTGCTGCTCTTACGCTGACCCGGTTCTCCCCGCCCAGGAAGCCTCGGCAGCTGGGAGCCCCACAGAAGCACTTCTGGGCCTCTTTCCTGGTGTGTACAGAGGAGGAGGAGTAAAGCACTTCATCATAGCTATATGTCAGTCAAGAGAGCAACAGGGGCTTATCATAATTTTATATGCTTTCAATGACTACAACAGCAGGGTGATGTATTAGAACAATGACTACAACAGCAGGGTGATGTATTAAAACAATGACTACAACAGCAGGGTGATGTATTAGAACAATGACTACAACAGCAGGGTGATGTATTAAAACAATGACTACAACAGCAGGGTGATGTATTAAAACAATGACTACAACAGCAGGGTGATGTATTAGAACAATGACTACAACAGCAGGGTGATGCATTAAAACAATGACTACAACAGCAGGGTGATGCATTAGAACAATGACTACAACAGCAGGGTGATGCATTAAAACAATGACTACAACAGCAGGGTGATGTATTAGAACAATGACTACAACAGCAGGGTGATGTATTAGAACAGAGTGTCAAACATTGTTACAACAGACATTTAAAATCCAAAAGAGAAGCTAATGCTAAATGGCATCCTATGGGCCTTGGTCAAAAAAATAGTGCACTAAAAAGGGAATGGGGCGTCATTTGGGACGCAGATAGAGAGACACTAACCCATATCTCTGGAACTGGTAGTCGAAGGTAAGCTCTGTACCAGCTGTGACGGTCCTGGAGGTGAAGAACCCAACTCTCAGCTGGCCGTTCACAGTCCACTGAAATACAGACACAAAGAAATGTCAGGATAAAACAAAAATGTTTTTTGACTTTGCCGATAAATACTTTGTTGAGGGAAACTGTACTTGAGACGACTGATGTGTCGTCTCACCTAGCTATTTTAAGATTAACACACCAATTGTAAATCGCTCTGGATAAGAGCGTCTGATAAATAACTAAAATGTCAAATGAAATCACAGATTGAGATGCAGTTCACTGGTAGAGTAGCCTGAGTGCCAGTATGTTTGTACTATAATGCAGACTTCCTGTCACTCATTGCCATATTTGGCTTGACAACGACATCAACGGAGCTGGCAAGAACACAAACAGATCTGGAACCAGGCTAAAAGTAGAACAAAGTAGAGGCAAATATTGTTCTGAACCAAGACAAATGAACCGTCCAGTGAAAATCTCACTTTTAAATGCTCATACTCCGTTAACTCGTACGCAAATAATGTTGTTGACTCGTCCTATACTTCTATGTGGCCGAAGCATAAATGAGAGAAAAAAAAACAAAAAAAACTGGAAAACAAACTTAAAAAACCCCTTCTTAAACTTATATCTCAAACAGACCGTTTCAAAAATGCTTGCTATTTCCTCAGAGGATGAGGCCATGTTTTTGTCCGAGACGGCTAATTGGCTGAGCTGGAAAATCAGCTGTTTACTCGCCATTAATATTTTTTCTGAGCGGTATACACCCACACCAATGTGTTGTTGGGGTAAGCCCACACCATTCAAAACACAGAAAAGCTGCTTTTTAACATAGGTAATTACCATTTTTTGGAAGGAAACCGATTGAACTCATTGTAATTCATTATAGATCCTATTTCATAGAAATCTGGAAACCCTGGACAGATACCGCAAAGGACCTCTCTCTGGCCCCCAGGCTATATACCTTCTGCGTCTCACAGTTGGGCTCACAGCTGTGGTTCATGAAGCGAGAGCAGTTCCCCTTCAGTGTGGCGTCTATGATCTGAGAAGACACAGAGGAAAGGAGTTTCAGGTAACCTTCCACATTACCTGTCAGTTGTAAACGATAGAACACTGTGTGCATCCCAAATGGCACCCTATAGCCTACATAGGGCACTACTTTTGACCAGAGCCAAATCAGGGTGTCATTTGGGATGCAGCCTAAACTTGTGGGCTCTGGTCTGGTAGTGCACTTTACAGGGAATAGGGTGCCATGTCGGACGCAGCCTATACAGTGGCTTGCGAAAGTATTTCACCCCCCTTGGCATTTTTCCCATTTTGTTGCCTTACAACCTGGAATTGAAATGAATTTTGGGGGGGTTTGTATCATTTGATTTACACAACAAGCCTACCACATTTAAGATGCAAAATATTTTTTCTTGTGAAACGAACAAGAAATAAGACCAAAAAAAAAACAGCACACTTGAGCGTGCATAACTATTCATTCCCCCCCCCAGCATTACAGCTACAAGTCTCTTTGGGTATATTTCTATAAGCTTGGCACATCTAGCCACTGGGAATTTTGCCCATTATTCAAGGCAAAACTGCTTCAGCTCCTTCAAGTTGGATGTGTTCCGCTGGTGCACAGCAATCTTTAAGTCATACCACAGATTCTCGATTGGATTGAGGTCTGGGCTTTGACTAGGCCATTCCAAGACATTTAAATGTTTCCCCTTAAACCACTCGAGTGTTGCTTTAGCAGTATGCGTAGGGTCATTGTCCTGCTGGAAGGTGAACCTCCGTAGCATTCTCAAATCTCTGGAAGACTGAAACAGGTTTTCATCAAGAATTTCCCTGTATTTAGCGCCATCCATCATTCCTTCAATTCTGACCAGTTTCTCAGTCCCTGCAGATGAATAACATCCCCACAGGGGATGGTGTTCTCGGGGTGATGAGAGGTGTTGGGTTTGCGCCAGACAGAGTTTTCCTTGATGGCCAAAAAGCTCAATTTTAGTCTCATCTGACCAGAGTACCTTCTTCCATATGTTTGGGGAGTCTCCCACATGCCTTTTGGCGAGCACCAAACGTGTTTGCTTATTTTTTTTCTTTAAGAAATGGCTTTTTTCTGGCCACTCTTCCGTAAAGCCCAGCTCTGTGGAGTGTATGGCTTAAAGTGGTCCTATGGACAGATACTCCAATCTACGCTGTGGAGCTTTGCAGCTCCTTCAGGGTTATCTTTGGTCTCTGTTGCCTCGCTGATGAATGCCCTCCTTGCCTGGTCCGTGAGTTTTGGTGGGCGGCCCTCTCTTGGCAGGTTTGTTGTGGTGCCATATTCTTTCCATTTTTTAATAATGGATTTAATGGTGCTCCATGGGATGTTCAAAGTTTCTGATATTTTTTTATAACCCAACCCTGATCTGTATCCACAACTTTGTCCCTGACCTGTTTGGAGAGCTCCTTGGTCTTTGTGGTGCCGCTTGCTTAGTGGTGTTGCAGACCCTGGGGCCTTTCAGAACAGGTGTATATATACACTGAGATCATGTGACAGATCATGTGACACTTAGATTGCACACAGGTGGACTTTATTTAACAAATGTTGTGACTGCTGAAGGTAATTGGTTGCACCAGATCTTATTTAGGGGCTTCATAGCAAAGGGGGTGAATACATATGCACGCACCACTTTTCCGTTATTTATTTAGTCTAATTTTTTGAAACAAGTAATTTTTTTCATTTCACTTCACCAATTTCGACTATTTTGTGTATGTCCATTACATGAAATCCAAATAAAAATCAATTTAAATTACAGGTTGTAATGCAACAAAATAGGAAAAACGCCAAGGGGGATGAATATTTTTGCAAGGCACTGTAGCTGTCTGGTTTAGACTTTGACTGCCTTTGTTGATGAAAAGTACATTCTAAAACCAACATGCCCACTGGTAGACATTATGTATTTTCAAAGGAAAAACTGGTTGCAAATATGTATTTTCAAAAGGCAAAACTGGTTGAAAATATCATTTAATTTCAACCAGTTTTGCCCACCGAATGGGCAACAGGCTTTTACCTTTGACAAAGGCCTAGCTCCAACCAACTGAGCTAGTCCTAGTCCCCATTTCAGGAGTTCAGTGCACTATATGTATGGAAGGGGCGTCAATGTTCCAGTGGTCTCACCTCATTATTCTTCAAGGCCATGAAATAGTAGTGGATGTTCTTCATGCTAGCGTACTTTTTCACCCGCGTCTTGAACTCCTTGTGGTCCAACACCTCTCCGCAGTACTCCAGCACAAACGTGTTTCTGAAATTGTTTCAAACACTGAAAAAATGAGCAAGACTCCTTTGTGGCGCCACTCTTAACTTTTATGAAATCAGAGTGCAGCTTTTAGGGCAATGACCAGGGCTCAATCTCATTTTGTCTTTTCGCAATTACTCGCATCCTATCGCCACGCCTCCTTCTCAACCGTATTGGAGAAGGTCCAAGGGGTTTCTCTCAGAACTTCCTCTCCAATGTGTTTTGAGGAGGCGAGGAGAAGGGATGCGAGAAATCGAGGAAAGATCTATTGAGAGCGAGCCCTGGGTGTTCTATCATGAATCAATGGCTAAGATCTAAGAGCCTTACGGCATCAGGTCCCTGGCCGCCCTCAGTCCCCAGCCCTTTTCTTCAGTCAGGATGACCTCAAAGTCTGCATGCTGTTTCATCTGGAAGCGTCGGTTGGAGCAGTATCCTGTATTCAGGCACCGCGATGAGCTGCAAAGACAGGGACATTACATTTTTTTATTATGGCCATTTAGAAGACACTTTTCTCCAGAGCAACTTACAGTCAGTGCATTCAACTAAGTTAAATAGGCAACCACATATCACAGTCATTGCGAACCTTCCTCATAACCTTCCTATGTTTCAAGATGAACTGGTAAAGGACCAATGATAAAACTATACTACAGTGCCTTCAGAAAGTATTTATCCCCTTGACTTATTCCACATTTTGTTGTTACAGCCTGAATTCAAAATGGATGAAATAGATTTTTTTTCTTCTCACCAATCTACAAACAATACCCCATAATGACAAATTGAAAACATGTTTTTAGAAAATCTTGCACATTTTGGAAAATTAAATACAGAAATGTCTAATTTACCTAAGTATTCACACCCATGAGTCAATACGTTAGAATCGTTTTTTGGCAGCAATTACAGCTGTGAGTCTTTCTGGGGAAGTCTCGAAGAGCTTTGCACACTTGGACAGTAAAATATTTGCACATTCTTTTAAAAATTCTTCAAGCTCTGTCAAGTTGGTTGTTAATAATTGCTAGACAGCCATTTTCAAGTCTTCTCATAGATTTTCAAGCCGATTTAGGTCAAAACTGTAACTAGGCCACTCAGGAACATTAAATGTCGTCTTGGTAAGCAACTCCAGTGTATATTAGGCATAGTGTTTTAGGTTATTGTCCTGCTGAAAGGTGAATTTGTCTCCTAGTGTCTGTTGGAAAGCAGACAACCAGGTTTCCCAAGGATTTTGCCTGTGCTTAGCTCCATTCCGTTTCTTTTAATCCTAAAATGCTCCCTAGTCCTTGCCGATGACAAGCATACCCATAACATGATGCAGCCACCACCAAGCTTGAAAATATGAAGTGGTACTCAGTGATTTGTTGTGTTGGATTTGCCCCGAACATAAAACTTTGTATTCAGGACATTAAGTTAATTTCTTTGCCACATTTATTGCAGGTTTACTTTAGTGCCTTATTGCAAACAGGATGCATGTTTTGCAATATTTTTTATTCTGTGCAGGCTTTCTTCTTTTCACTCTGTCATTTAGGTTAGTATTGTGGAGTAACTACAATGTTGTTGATTCATCCTCAGTTATATTTTATCACAGCCATTAAACTTTGTTTTAAAGTCACCATTGGCCTCATGGGGAAATCCCTGAGCGGTTTCCTTCCTCTCTGGCAACTGTTAGGAAGGACGCCTGTATCTTTGTAGTGAACGGGTGTATTGATACACCATCCAAAGTGTAATTAATAACTTCACCATGCTCAAAGGGATATTCAATGTCTGTTTTTGTATTTACTTGTACCCATCTATCAATAGGTGCCCTTCTTTGCGAGGCATTGGGAAACCTCCCTGGTCTTTGTGGTTGAATCTGTTTGAAATTCACTGCTCGACTGAGGGACCTTAAAGATAATTGTATGCACAGAGATGAGGTAGCAATTAAAAAATCACGTTAAACACTATTACTGCGCACAGAATGAGTCCATGCAATTTATTACTCCTGAACTTATTTAGGCCATAACAAAGGGGTTGAATACTTGTTTCGTCAAAACATTTCAGCTTTTCATTTTTAATTAATTTGTAAACATTTTTTAAAACATATTTCCACTTTGACTTTGTGGGGTATTGTGTGTAGGCCAGTGACACAAAATCTACTTTCTGAAGGCACTGTATATGATCTGCTTTACCGTTTGGTATTACCAGGGTGATGCAAAGGAGAAGAACTCACCACTCGATCATCAGCAGACGGTTAAGGCAGTCCTCCCCACAAGCCATCATTCCACGAGACCGCTCCTCCCTCGAGAGCATAGAGCACTCACACTGCATTCTCTTGATGTCTCGATGAGACTTGTTCTTCTTCCTGTACAGATCAACAGAAATCCCTCAGTGGTCATTACTCTACAGTCAGATACTTATGCTGAAGTCATATGATGATCTCGCGTTTTACATTTTGTACAACTAATTTATAATATAAACACCGTTTTGATGACTTTGCATGCCAACTATAGCAAAAAACAGAAGTGGAACAAAATCTCACCGTTCAGTCAGATACAGGTTTTCCTCAATCAGGTCAAAGTATGGTGGCATCTTCTTAGACCTTGCCATCTCCCTCCAGTTGCTGGCGTCCCGGAAGTCCCTCAGACTGAGCAAAGGACGTTGCACCTCGGCCTGACCTGGAGTCTCCCTGGAGTCTTTGGAGACCTTGGGGAGATCCCTTTCTGCCAGTCGCTCCCTTTTGCTAGCGAGCCCAGGTTCTGCCTCACTGTCCGAATCTGACTCCATTTCTGGACGCCTCTTCTTGGGAGGACCCCTGCCTCTGTGGGGCCTCGAGTTGTCCTTGTCTCTGGGAGGTTCAACTATGGCAATGCTCTCTGGAGTGGCGTTGACAGAGCCTCTGCAGTTGCTGCTTATTTCATGGGCTTGGACGAAGGCTAGCGAGCCTGGAAGGTTGGGACCATTGCATTCCACAGCTAGTCTACTAAGGCCTGCTGGTTTCCCCTCACTGTCCTCATCACAGTCATTAGTCAGGGAGTCAGGATGGACTTGACCAACAGGCTCCTGGTAATGTGTTGCAGGCACATGGAGGTAGACCGGTCTGCAGGTGGGTTGAGTAGTAGTTGGTAGTTGGGTCCAGCAGGCCCCGTTGTCTGCCCTGTACACCTGCCCTAAAGAAGAGTTCCCTGGCTGTTGAGTGTTGGGATGCTGTTGTGATGCCCCGTGGCTGCTGTCAGGCTGCTGGTACGTACTGCTGGGCTGCTCCGGCTGTGTGAAGTCCCAGCCCAGACTGCCCAGACTGCTGTTGAAGTCATCAGAGCTAGCAAAGTCTCCATGTTGGTAACGGGACAGCATCCCACCACCCCTGCCACTCTCATAATGCTGTGGATGCCCTGTCTCAGACTGCCTGAAGGAGGTCTCAAGGCTGTGGGCAGCAACCTGGCTCACCGTTGCTGCACCAATCTTTGGTCTCTCATGGGCACTGCTATAAGGATCCTTATAAGGCTGGGCATCGGTGGCATTGGAGCCCTCGAGCTGGCTGGTGCTATCTACCATATTGCTCTGTGATTGATACACCATGCTGTCATGTAAAGAGAGACTTCCATCAACACAAGCATTACTGGCCTGCCTAGTGCTCTCACACATGGTGGGAAAGCCTCGATGTCTCTGCTGTGGGCTGACTCTGCTTGTGATCTCCTTCCTGTCCAGGTCACCCTCTTGGCCACTAGCCCCGTTAGCGTGTTGTTGACGTCCTGGGCTAGTGCTTGGAGTGCAGGGAGACACAGGCTTGTCTGTTGTGTCCGAGTGAGTTAGGGTGGAATTCTTTGGCACAACCACCACAGACTGCATCCGTTTCACAGCAGCACCGCAGTCAGAGTCCGACTCTGAATCGTCAGAGTCACTGTCCTCGCTTTGGCCTACACCGTCCTGGCTCGACACTGGTCTCTTCACCAGTTTGCTCTTGTGAGCACCATCTTTAGATTTCCCTTCATTGCCGTCGCCATTCCTACCCTGCTCCCTTCTAGCGTTGTCTACATGTGAGGTATTATTTAAAAGTGAGGGATCTCCATCCATTTGGCTGATGTGGGGTTTGATGTCTGAATGGTCATTGCTGGTTTCACAGGTGCCTGGTTGTGCAGTTGGGTTTGCGGACTCCGACTGGTCTTTCCTAAGAGATATTGGTACTGAGCTGTGTTCTTGTGCGATGACAATTTCTTGCTTAATCGTTTTGGAATGCAACTCAGCTTCCCATTTCAGTTGACCCTTTATCAGAGATGGCTCTTCCTGGCTGACGTCTTTAGAAAACTCAATTCTCTTGACGGAGATTACCTTTTTCACAGCAGGTTTACTTTCTTGGGAAGGCCATTTCTGAGGATTATCACTGTCTGAGGTGTCTTGTCCAACAATATCCCAACGCGATCTTTTTGTTTTACCTCTGTTTTTCCTCAAACTAGAGTTCTGTTGTTCAGTCTTGTTGGGAAATTGTTGAGGTTCAGGACTAGAGGGTTCAGATTTGAGAGGGACGCTTGTGCAAGACTGCATCTTGATATTCACATTTCTACTAGAATAGACAGTATTTTCTGGTTTAGTGTTCTCCTTAGGGTGGTCTCTGACAGATACGTCTACTGTAGATGGTGATGACTTTGACCCAACTGAACCTTGAAAAACAGTCTTATCCAGGCTGGGTATTACTCGGTCATTACTGCAGGAAAAGCTAGAGTTGGCTACATCATCCGGCTTCTCGGTGGATCCCATTTGGGGGTCTACACGCTGTGCATCTTCTTTTTGTTCAGAGCAAATGCTTTTATTAACATTGTCAATGTCCCCTACGGCAAATGTTTCACATAATTGGTCTCCACTAGCGGTGTTCGGTAAAGTTGCTGCCGAGACATTCTGAACCTCAATGCAATGATTAATATTCTCATTAACTAGATCCAACGCTGGTTCTCGCAATCTGTGAGTTGGATCACAATTTGAAGGTAACGACAGAGTTGGTTTTTGTAAGTCTTTATCTTGGGATGTGATGTCATCCATGTTGCCAACGTCCTCCCTTTGGCAAGTATCTGCTAGCTGGGAATCTGCTCCACCTTTGTCATTTTTGCTCTGAGAGTGAGCACCAGAAGGGGTTTCATGGGTTTGTATATTATTTGGACTGTGAAATGTGTCGTTTGATTGTCTATTAGATTTCAATGATGACTTGGAGGCGGACATTTGCTTAGAGTCTGATTTACTGTTGGAAGATGTCCATGCCCCTTCAGAGCCAGAAGAGCGATCAGAGCCCTGTGACTGACACTTCCCTTTGTGAGCTACCTCAAATTCACTAGAGCTGCTTTTCTGGAGACCTTTGTCCGATGTTTGAGAGAGGGCATGTGGACTGGAATGAGTGGATCGAACACTGATGTCCGGCTTGTAGTGGGTGTTGGATTTCCTGTGATTAGGTTCTCCTTCAGGAGAGCACTTTTGGAGAGAATCGGAGTCAACAGTTCTCTTTGAGGCCCTCTCAGACTTAGAAGATTGTGTTCTTTTATCTATCTCTGAAGAGTGAGGGGAATCTATATATTTCGAGTCTCGTTCAGATTTCGAGTCTCGTTCAGATTTTGAGCGAGATGAGGATGACTTTGAATCTCTCTGCAAGCTAGAATGGGTGGACGACCTGCTGGAATCACTTGTTCTAGTCCGAGTTCTTCTGTGGTCATCTTCAGAGTCAGAACTGTCGCCGCGGACTCTGCTGCTATCAGTCTGAGAGCGAGAGCTGCCTCTCCTCTCTCTGTATGGAGAATTTCTGTGACCTCCTGACCTCCGCTCAGAGTCATGATATGACCGATCAGACCGTGATCCTGACCCTCTCTCGCTTCTAGATCTCTCAGATCTGGAACGTGTCTCAGGTCTAGAACTCGTCCGGGGGCCTCTTGATCTGGACCTTGACCGACTCGTAGTCCTTTTGCGGTCTTTGTCAGAGCGGGAGGACCGCGAGGGTGTGTGCTTTGATTCTCGGTCAGACTTGGATTCTCGGTCAGCGGTTGACCTTAATTCTCGGTCAGACTTGGATTCTCTGTCAGATTTGGATTCTCGGTTAAACTTTGAGTAACTACAGGTCCTTTCGTCCTTCTCAGAACGTGTATGGTGAGAACTTTTTTCTGTTTCCTCTAATTTGGAGCGAGAAGAGGATATCCTTTTTGCATCCTTACTTCTACTCTCCGACTTTGCTGTGGCCTTGCGTTCACCCGA
Organism: Coregonus clupeaformis; assembly: GCF_020615455.1. Lineage (NCBI taxonomy): Eukaryota > Metazoa > Chordata > Actinopteri > Salmoniformes > Salmonidae > Coregonus > Coregonus clupeaformis. The sequence goes on from NC_059219.1 coordinate 12,200,103, forward strand.
CTTGTGGCTGGAAGATGTCTGCACTGAATCAGCATCAGATTCTGAGCCAGGGAGTGTGCTGTCTGACCGGGACCGGATTGGTATGTTTTCTGAGGCGTCTTGCTGCTCCGTTACACTGGAACCGTTTACATCCACTTTCCCTACGTGGGAGGAATCAGTCAGCTCCTTGAGACTGAGGTCCGGCTTCACATCAGATACATGAGTGAGAGCATTCTCAGAGGGGCACTCATTGTCCATGTTCTGAAGACTGTTCTGAGACTGGGATGGTCGTGTTGAGGTGACAGTTTCAATTTCACCTGAAGATTTCATTAAAACCTGTTGCTCGGAAGGGGGTGGATCCTGTAAGACAACGCTGGTTATGGGACTCTCTTCAATAACAGATGCACTGAGAATCTGTTTCTTGAAGTGCATCTTTCCCAAGTCCACTTTAGGTTTGGGGACTGAGGAGACCGCCGTCTGAGGCGCAAGGGTCTCTGCTACTGGTGTGGGCACCGACAAGGGTGGCTGCATTTGCTCATTTTTACTTTCCGTATGCTGCCCTGCTCTGTCCTGAGAGAGTGAGGTTGTAGGTGACAGGACAGAGGGAAGTTCAGCAAGAGATTTTTCCTGACTGGGAGGGGCCAGGAATAAGTTCTGCAGAGGTTTCTTTGTGAGAGAGAAGCTGAAGGACACTTTCTGGCGACCCTGGTCATCCAGGTTCACCTTCCTCTTGGTTCCTTTAGGCAGGAGATGGCTGGACAACATCACTCGAGGAGAGAGGCCTTTGAGTATAGCTGCCTTGGTGAGGCCCTCAACCTTGACCTGTACAGGGAACAAAATAAGTAGATGTTACCATGGCTATAATTTGAGGAGAAACTATTACTGTAAACCAAATCATGTGACCTATCATTCAGTTTCCCAAATGTAATTTCTATGGTACGTGTCATTGCAATGATCAAACTCAAAAGATGCACAACAACTACACCAGCTATTTGTGTAATACAAAACAGATAAACAAAGATGTATTCATCACACTTTTAACAAACGTGTAATAAAGACTTACTGAGGTATCTCCTCCCTCTTCCCTGAGGTAACGTAAGGAGTGCATGGGGGGGGGGGGGAAACAAAAACAAATCAATGAAAACTATTCATAGACTTGCAGCAACATTGTCATTAAAATACAAATTAATCTAACAAACATCTGCAAATCACTTTAACGCTTTAGCAATCACACAAAATGTATTATGAAATGTAATGTATATCGATGTCCAATAAGGTAACGGTAAAACATACAAATAAAAACAATTTCATGCAAAGATGCAGAACACACGGCCGATTGAGGGATAGCCTGGCGGTTGGTCAAACATGAAATGTTTAGAACAGGGGTCTCATCATAGAAACTACATGTCATCCTAGTGTAAAAAAAGGCCTAATTCACATTTATGAGAACGCAATCAACTCCTTTGTTCTACTAAGAGGACTCAATATTGTAGTTGTTTTCTTTAGGGTACAATAAGGTTGCTATGCAACAACTGGGTAATGTATTCCTTTAGGATTTTATGTTCTCTTTTTCTCTTTGACAAAGACAGACCATTCTAAAATGACCGTTACAGACATGGGAGGAGCCTTTTCATGTCCACTGAAGTGTCACTTCCTGTCATTTTAACAAAGGATAAAACAGGATTGTGGTTTCATTCATTTCAATTTAGGCTACACCAATCACAAACCCTGCTCATCCTCCTGAAATAGGCCTATCTGCAATACATCATTATAAACATATTGAATTAGCTGTACTTACAAATAGAAAAAGGTTTGAATAGTATTACAAAAACGTTGAGGTAGACAATGTCTAAGGGTGCCAGAATAATGTTACTTGAGAAATAAGCTATCTGACAAAAGTAGTGCTGAGACGATAAACCAAAATTTCAAATTTTTTGGTTATTAAAACAACTAATTGACCGACGTCGGTTCAATTACTTGAATACAATTTAGTAGTATTTTTGTGAGACCAGCACGCCGTTCCTCTAGAGAGAAATCAAAATCATTCATGATAGAAATCAAGTCAAGAACTATGTGGGACGCTGGGTTGAAGGGAGATGTAGTTTTCATTAAGCAAATATTCCACCTAGTTAAGCGCAGAGACGTGGTAATTAACTACAATGACCATAATCTATTGCGCCTGTTCTTTCCGGCTCGGACAGAGACACTTTAACGCCTGCTACATTAGATATACACAGACCGGCACAGCGGTCTAATGCACTGCATCGCAGTGCTTGAGGCATCACTACAGCCCCGGGTTCGATCCCAGGTTGTGTCACAGCCGACCGGGAGACCCATGAGGTGGCGCACAATTGGCCCAGCATCGTCTGGGTTAGGGGAGGGTTTGGCCGGCCGGGATTTCATTGTCCCATCGCGCTCTAGCGACTCCTTGTGGCGGGCAGGGCGCCTGCAAGCTGACTTCGGTCGCCAACTGGACGGTGTTTCCTCCGACACATTGGTGCGGCTGGCTTCCGGGTTAAGCGAGCAGTGTGTCAAGAAGCAGTGCGGCTTGGCGGGGTCAAGTTTTGGAGGACCCGAGTCCGTAGGGGAGTTGCAGCGATGGGAAAAGACTAACTACCAATTGGATATCACAAAATTGGGGAGAAAAAGGGGTAAAAGTACAACAACAACAAAATAAGATATACACAGACCGCATGACAGCGGAATGTACACAATGACGAGAGGGATAGAGACTGTTGGTGAAAGTTTGCCATATCTACTTTGAAGAACTAGTAGAAGGATTGTCAGAGAGCTCTGCAGCATACTTAGGCAGGCTAGCTAAATAAGATGACTAAAGACAGTACAGTATTGGGAGCACAGAGATAACGTTAGATGGTCTGGCTGGCTGGCTGCTACTGCCTGAGCAGAAATGAGGTGATGACTAAGGAATGAAAAGAATAAAGTAATCAAATAAAAACTAAGTAATATACACAACTGAAATATTGTATTATTTCATAGTAATTTCCTATTTTTCTTCTGATGTCTACCCAATGTGGACCTGACAGAGACAATGGAATATTTTCAATGTTTTGGCAATTGAATATTCACAATTCCAATGGAATTTCCATTAAAAAGCACTAAAATAATTTGTCATTATTTCATAATGCATTTAATGAGGTCGGTTCGATTATTTTTTACCTCAAAAAGCACTAATCGCTCAGAACTAGACAAAAGCAATCTTAACGCATCGGCATCAAGTGAACCCTGTCCGTCATTGTCTCTCAAGAACAAAGGATAACGAGTCATGGAATCTTTGCATTCAGGTTGTGCACCTTTTGTCTGTTAATATTCTGTGAGGGTGACTGCTGCCATGGTGACCAAGACTTCTGAGTCCACACCAGGTTGGATGAGCAAATAAACTTGGCAGACAGAGGCTGAAGCTCGAGTATACACTAACATCTATAGGACGGGAGCACTTCACATACTAGCTGATACCTGATGCAACCTCCCATTCTATGCAGAGAGATTATCCCCCGGGAAGAGGGGTCCCGGAAAGTCGGATCCGCAGCCACTTATTTGGGTCCAATTACGACTGCTTTGACCTTGCTCACATTGGGTAATGAAATTCAGCAACTTTTCTCAAAAAAGAAAGTTATGGACACAAACCACTGACAGAATGAGGTCGAAGTATACAGTAAACAACTATATCAACCTACACTAGGAAGGTGCTTTTCAAACAGAACCCTTTCCCTAAAACAGCACTGATACTCCTTTAAAACTGGAGCACTGGGATTAGAATTCCACTGCAACCTGGATCAACATTCCAGAATTCAACACACAATGAATGATGTCATTGGATTAATTGGATACAGGACAGGTCCCTGACCCAGTGATGATGGACCCAACAAACCAAATGACCAATAGGAGGGGAGGTGGGTGTCATTTTAGTTCCAAATTAAGTTGTTTAGGAGTGTAGTCTACTTTGCATGCATACATACATTCTAATGCCCACCATTGAGGGTGACAATCTCCTGAGTGGCACAGTGGTCTAAGGCACTGCATCGCAGTGCTAACTGTGCCACTAGAGATCCTGGTTCGAATCCAGGCTCTGTCGCAGCCGGCCGCGACCGGGAGACTCATGGGCGGCGCACTATTGGCCCAGCGTCGTCCAGGGTAGGGGAGGGAATGGCCGGCAGGGATGTAGCTCAGTTGATAGAGCATGGCGTTTGCAACGCCAGGGTTGTGGGTTCGTTTCCCGGGGGGGGGGGGGCAGTATAAAAAAATAAAAAAGATATATGTATTCACTAACTGTAAGTCGCTCTGGATAAGAGCGTCTGCTAAATGACTAAAATGTAAATGTAGATCAGTGTATCCCAACACCAGTCCTTGATTACCCCCAACAGCACACATGTTTGTTGTAGCCCCTGACAAAGGCACCTAATTCAACTCATTGAGGGCTTGATGATTAGTTGAATCAGGTGTGTTTGTCCGGGGCTGCAACAAACATGTGTACAGTTGGTGGTCCTCAAGGACTGGAGTTGAGAAACACTGTCCTAGGCCCTAGTGTCACTTCAGTTAGCTAGCAAAGGGCATCGATTACAGACAGTCTATAGCGCCACTGTGTGTGTGTATTGGTAGTACCTGATCTCTGAGTTCACCAGAGCATCCATTGCACTGCGGTTCTGGCGTTTGTAGCCCAGTAGAAGCTGCTGGCCAAGAATAAACCAGTTCAGAGCGGTGAGCTCTCCAACGTGATGTCACACCTTACAAAAATATTAAAACAAATATATTGGGTTACACACCAACAATAAACATACAATAGTCATTTAAGCTTATCCCCAACTCAAATTGGATAGACAATAGGGGTTGAGCTGCTACCATCTCTGTTATCATCAAAACCTTAGGTTCAAATCAAAGAACATCTGGCTGCATTTGTTTACCTTATGAACACCACATGTGCAACTCTGGAGGTTGCTTGTAACAAAGCTTTGACTAGAAAAATGTGCATGACTGTTTTCTGTGCAAATGAACACATCAGCTTAAACGTTGAACACAAACTACAGTCAGTAGCTATAGCCTATGAATCAACTGTGCATGTCATCTCTGCAGATTATCATTTTCTGCCTGAAGGGCCCAGCAGCATGCCACACCACTTACAACAGTAGTAAGATACCATTCTTCTATGTCAAATGTATATGCCTAAATCCACCAAATGTTTACATGGTGGTTCTAACTACAACGCTTACTAAATGCCATTAAATAACAAACCTAAGTATGTATCACATTGACCCGTTTCTTCTGACTGTTGGCCAAAAACGACATGTCTGTTGAGCGGCATTATTTATCGTTTCAATTAGGCAGAAAGAGGAAGCCATTGCTTGCATTGACATTCATAGTATGTGTGGATTGAAAGCAAGCGATTAGCTCATGATAGAGGAGCCGAGTAGCTGTCTTGCGATATAACGTTAACAACACAGTAGATAAAAGAACACAATGCAAAAACATTATTCTGAAATGATTTGACGCTTCCACTAATCACATATACATCAAGGTTATCTAGGTTGGCTAGCTACACCAACAGCGAGAAGACAAGGCAACATGACAATCTTCTCATCACACAGCTTGCTAACCTATTAGTTTAATATGAAACGTTACACAGATGAGCTCAATAACAGATCCAATGGCCTCTTCTGTTAACTGGTTAACGTGAAATATCAACAAAACAAATGCATACACTTAGCTGGCTGGCATGGAGTTTCTATAATTCTACTCCATAAGACCGGGTCTAACCATTTTACAACGAGGAGTCGAGGCCTGCAAATGAGGCCTGTTATGGTGGGAGGGTAACCGAATTGGCTAACGTTAGCTAACTAAATCTCTAAGTTAGCACAACCTAATTAATAACTGAGTACTGTTTGTGTTTGAAAGCTAGTTGACCGTTCACAAAAGTAATGTGCACAACATCTAGCTAATTAGCTAGCTTGCAACCAATTCTTTGTCCTAATTAAATACATCCACCAACGTTAGTTTGGTGACGTTAAAACAATGATGTAGCTAGTTAGCTGGAAACATTGGTGGCTACTTGGTTGTGTCAAAGATCTGGTAGTGTTAACTAAATTGAAGGCTAGCTGCCGGTGTACATCGGAGGGTTGAGATCATTTCGCATTAACTAAATACAACATGCCAATTTACCATAGTTATCTATCTATTTATCATGAAACATAGTACCTTTGTGGCCACATAGCTCCAACACTAGTTTGTGTAGGACACTAGACTGGAAAGCTAACCAGCGTAGCTAGCTAACAGGTAATGTGCATGGAAACAGTTAAGCTAACGTTAGCTGGTAGCTAGTTAGCAACTAATAACACTTAGGAAGTTGTGTTTATTATGGCAAGCCCAATCAATCAACAACAAAACATACCGAAAATAAAACAGGCCAAATACTCACTCTTTCGGGTGTTCTGGGTCATAAACGTCCCCCATCTTCTAACGTTAACCTTACGCTGATAACAAACAGCTCCGAGTCTCTTGGCTGAAAAACATGAAGCACTGCCGACGTCAAATCCACACGGGGTGTTCGGGTTCGAAATTCTACCTAGTTAGCTAACTGTAAGTACCAAACCGATTAATCAAAAAAGCGGTGCGAAGTCGTGATTACAACCCAATTTGGTGCGTTGTTTTAAAAATACACAGTCAGCTAACCTTAGCTAGTTTAAACTTGTAATTGCTAGCTAGGTTGCACAACAATGGCTACCTAGCTAGACTGCTAGAAATGCCGTGCTACAGCGGTGACTCCTCCCCTCTCGACATTCTATCATGGCGATAAAATAGATCGTTTTTGTTAGCTTTGCCACCGTTTCCCACCAACTAGCTAGCTAATAACGTGAGAACTGGGCAACGACCAAGTTTCCAAGTTATTGGAAGTTCTGCTTGTGGAACGTAGCTAGCTAACGTTTATCACCTGGCGTGCGGATTTTTGTAACAAACACCCTACTGTTTGTAGGTAGCCTATGTTTAGCTAGCTATGTGTGATCAAGTCTGTGATATATATTCAGTTAGTTACTTGACATAGCTAGCTACCATACAAGCTCAATGTTAATGTAAAAAAAGATGTTCCTCGTGATTTGACTAACTGTGGTTTTGTTTTGTTTATCAGAGCGCAGATGTGCTAACTGGATCACAGCAAGACCATAATTATGTCTGCAGTTGTCCTCCAGGTGGGCCAGTGTGGAAACCAGCTGGGCTTGGAATGGTGGAGGCTCATTACCAATAGTGGTGCAGGCCAGAGTAAGGAGAATGACAGGTGATCAAGGCCTCGAAACCACTATATTATTAAATGACAGGTGATCAAAGCCTCGAAACCACTATATTATTAAATGACAGGTGATCAAGGCCTCGAAACCACTATATTATTAAATAAAGAGATGCACTCTCTCTGCTTTAATGTTTGTTAATTCTTCCCACAGGTGTCCATTCAGCACCAGAGATGGGAAGTTGGCCGCTGTGTGTATTGACTGAGCGTAAAGTGCTCAGGGGAGCTCAGCAGTTGGTTAGGAACAAGTGAGTAGTACAAAGCGCACACGTTTTAGTTTATGATAGAATCTTGTACTCACTGGGAGTATCCCAAATGGCACCCTATTCCAAATGGCACCCTATTCCCTACATAGGGCACTACTGTTGACCACCATGGCCCATATGTAGGGAATAGGGTGCCATTTTGGACGCACCACTGTTGACTTTGATCTTCCATTTCTGCCTCCTGTTATGGAACAGACAGCTGCGGGACTGATTGTTCTGGCACAAGGAGAAAGAGGGAGCAACTGGGCATATGGTAAGGACAGCCAGGCACATTTGTTTCATAATCAACTCAGACTTACACCATCAAAATGCAATGTGGCACCAAGAAGACACAGCAAAAAATGGTGTCTGGGTGTTTAATTTGAAAAAAGGTATAATTGCATATCCATAGTTCACAGTATGATAGTGACTGTGCACACTTGAACAAGGTACTTGAACAATCCCTAAATAGCTTGTGAGTGATACCTCTACAGAATGTCCATTGTAACCCACCAGGTTACAATGGACATTGGGGCGAGGAGAGTAACGGTTTACTCCAGCAGACGATGGAGGCCGTTCGCAGGGAGGTGGCGAGAATAGATTACTACGGTGGAGTGGTGCTACTTCACAGCCTGAGTCGGGGCACAGGATCTGGTGAGTAGACATGGGGCCTGTCCCAAATGGCACCATGTACTCTATATAGTGCACTACTCCAAAGTAGTGCACTATATAGGGAAAAGGGTGTGATTTGGGATGCAGACATGGGCTCAAGCATAATTTGGAATAGAGGTCAGTGAACAATAATGAGGGCCAGTTTCCCAGACACAGATTGAGCCTAGTCCTGAACTAAACATCACAGTCAATGGAGAATCTCCATTGAAAAAGCTTTGTAGTGGATGACGGATCACCACCTCAAGCTGAACCTCGGCAAGACGGAGCTGCTCTTCCTCCCGGGGAAGGACTGCCCGTTCCATGATTTCGCCATCACGGTTGACAACTCCGTTGTGTCCTCCTGCCAGAGTGCAAAGAGCCTTGGCGTGACCCTGGACAACACCCTGTCGTTCTCCGCTAACATCAAGGCGGTGACCCAATCCTGTAGGTTCATGCTCTACAACATTCGCAGAGTACGACCCTGCCTTACACAGGAAGCGGCACAGGTCCTAATCCAGGCACTTGTCATCTCCTGTCTGGATTACTGCAACTCGCTGTTGGCTGGGCTCCCAGCCTGTGCCATTAAACCCCTACAACTCATCTAGAACGCCGCAGCCCGTCTGGTGTTCAACCTTCCCAAGTTCTCTCACGTCACCCCGCTCCTCTGCACACTCCACTGGCTTCCAGTTGAAGCTCGCATCTGCTACAAGACCATGGTGCTTGCCTACGGAGCTGTGAGGGGAACGGCACCTCCGTACCTTCAGGCTCTGATCAGTCCCTACACCCAAACGAGGGCATTGCGTTCATCCACCTCTGGCCTGCTGGCCCCCCTACCTCTGCGGAAGCACAGTTCCTGCTCAGCCCAGTCAAAACTGTTCGCTGCTCTGGCACCCCAATGGTGGAACAAGCTCCCTCACGACGCCAGGACAGCGGAGTCACTCACCACCTTCCGGAGACACTTGAAACCCCACCGCTTTAAGGAATACCTGGGATAGGATAAAGTAATCCTTCTACCCCCCCCTTACCCCACCCAAAGAAAAAAAAAGAAAAGAAAAAAAAACATATTGTAAAGTGGTTGTCCCACTGGCTATCATAAGGTGAATGCACCAGTTTGTAAGTCGCTCTGGATAAGAGCGTCTGCTAAATGACGAAAATGTAAATGTAATGTATTGTCTGTGAAACTGGCCCTGACGGTGTGTAGTCGAGATCTTCAGAGAACTGTCTCTTATGCTGATAGGAAACGTTTAGTCATTTAGGCAGCATAACATAATTGATGATAATAATAATTGTACTTATCTATTTTTTTACTTAACACTTATTTTTCTAAAAACTGCATTGTTGGTTAAGGACTTGTAAGTAAGAATTTCACTGTTGTATTTGGCGCATGTGGCAAATAAAATTTGATTTGATGATGATGAGTTTGCTGACCGTTTGTGCTATCATTGTTCCAGGGCTCGGTTCCAAGCTGTGTTGAGGAGATCCGTGACACATTTCCCGCCGGTCACATTTTGACAGTGTCAGTGGCACCGCACCAAAGTGGAGAGAGTCCCCTTCAGCACTACAACACACTGCTGAGTTTAGCCTCACTGCAAAGGTATGTGTTTGTCTTCTTTGAGTCAAAAGTATCCTTGGTTGCCCAATGATACTAAACACAAAAGGAATACCAAATGTATAGCTCCAACAATTCAGTAATATCTAGCTATTCACAACAATACACACAAATCTAAAATAATGGAATTAAGAAATATTAGGACGAGCAATGTCGGAGTCCGGAGCATAAATGTGTGATGGGATGTATAGACATTATGGACAGTATGTGGATAGAATATTTAGTATATCTAGAATACGTAGGATAGAATAGTGACTATGATTTAAAAACCGATCCTAGATCAGCACTCCTACTCTGAGAAGTTTTATGAATACGGGCCCTGGTCCTCTCCTGCCTGCAGGTCTGCTGACGGTGTGCTGACCCGAGCCCAGGCCCTACAGAGGGCGCTCATGAGCACATCATCCTCTTTCTCTGGTGTTCCACCAGCAGCAGGCTCCCTCTCACACGTCACCTCATGCATGGCTGGACTTCTGCTGCCTGTCCACAGCCTCACCACAGCCAGGTAGGTACCCATAGACAGACACTAGGGGATGTATCCAAAATGGCACCCTATTCCCTATATAGTGTACTACTTTTGACCATAACCCTCGTCAAAAGTAGTGCACTATGTAGGGAATAGGGTGCCATTTTGGATGCAAACCAAGGACAATGACTACATTGTGATAGAAGGGCAATACGTTTTACTCTGCTGACCATAGCATTTTGTTACAACTGCCTTGTATTAAAATACATGTAAATTCAATTGTCCCTCAGTGTAAATTGCTGATTTTGGCAGTTTCTCCCATACATCTCCAGTGGCCTGAGTTTAGGTATGGAGCCCTGGGAGCTGATGAGGTCTGTGTGCCCTTTACCTGCAGTCAAACTCCTCTACACCACGCAGGCTTGTTCCAGGTGTGCTATTACAAACGCTTGTATGATATCTATCTGATAGACTTATTGTAAAATCTGATGTTTTTATTACATTGTAATTACATTTGTAGGTACAGTGATTGGATGGATCAGTTGAATTGTTAAATACAAGGGGATGCTGTCCTATCAAATCAAATATGTATTTGTCACATGCGCCGAATACAACAGGTGTAGACCTTACCGTGAAATGCTTACTTACAAGCCCTTAACCAACAACCAACTCAGCTAGTGTTTGTTTGCGTCCAAATGGCACCCTTCTATTTATAGTGCACTACTTTTGACTAGGGCCCCCATAGGTCTCTGGTCAAAAGTAGTGCACTACACAGGGAGAAGGGTGCCATTTGGGACTTAACCTGTATGTATTGTGATGCCTTGGCCAGCTGCTCGCTCCAGGCCGTTCCACAGTTTCCCCCCACAGGGAAATCTGTATCCTTTGTCAAACTATTGTCCAGATGCAACTCCAATTGCTGTTTTTAAGATCAACGTTGATATTTTGTTGTTGAATTTGCCCTGAAATCAATAGGCCTGTGTTTGGAAATCTCTCACACCCAAGTCATAGACTGCTCTCTCTGCTACCACACGGCAAGCAGTACCAATGCACCAAGACTGGAACCAACAGGACCCTGAACAGCTTCTACCCCCAAGTCATAAGACTTCTGAACAAGACTGCTAAATAGCTAATCAAATGGCTACCCGGACTACCTTCACTGATCCTATTTTGCACTGACTCTATGCACACATACTGGACTCTACCCACATACTCACACATGCTTACACTGACACCCCAACACATATTTACATTTGACATTTTAGTCATTTAGCAGACGCTCTTATCCAGAGCGATTTACAGTTAGTGAGTGCATACATTATTTTATTTTTTCATACTGTCCCCCCGTGGGAATGGAACCCACAACCCTGGCGTTGCAAACGCCATGCTCTACCAACTGAGCTACATCCCTGCCGGCCATTCCCTCCCCTACCCTGGACGACGCTGGGCCAATTGTGCGCCGCCCCATGGGTCTCCCGGTCGCGGCCGGCTACGACAGAGCCTGGATTCGAACCAGGATCTCTAGTGGCACAGCTAGCACTGTGATGCAGAGCCTTAGACAACTGCGCTACTTACAACACATGCACACACGCACAGACACGCACAGACACACACACACACCACATATGCTGCTGCGACTGTCTTATCTGTCCTGTTGCCTAGTAACTTGACCCCTACCTATATGTACAGTACATAGCTACCTCAATGACCTCGTACCCCTGCACATCAACTCGGGACTGTTACTCCCTGTATATAGACATGTTATTTTCTACTTCCTGTATATAGACATGTTATTTTCTACTTCCTGTATATAGACATGTTATTTTCTACTCCCTGTATATAGACATGTTATTTTCTACTCCCTGTATATAGGTATGTTATTTTCTACTCCCTGTATATAGACATGTTATTTTATACTCCCTGTATATAGCCATGTTATTTTCTACTCCCTGTATATAGACATGTTCTTTTCTACTCCCTGTATATAGACATGTTCTTTTCTACTCCCTGTATATAGACATGTTATTTTCTACTCCCTGTATATAGACATGTTATTTTCTACTTCCTGTATATAGCCATGTTATTTTCTACTTCCTGTATATAGCCATGTTATTTTCTACTCCCTGTATATAGCCATGTTATTTTCTACTCCCTGTATATAGCCATGTTCTTTTCTACTCCCTGTATATAGACATGTTCTTTTCTACTCCCTGTATATAGACATGTTATTTTCTACTTCCTGTATATAGCCATGTTATTTTCTACTCGTTATTCATTATTCACTGTGTATTTATTTATTTTATCCTCGTGTCACTATTTCTATTTGATTTCCTATTTAATTTCTGTATCTTTATCTAGTAACTCTGCGTTTTTGGAAAAGGACCCGTAAGCATTTCACTGTTAGTCTACACCTGTTGTTTACCAAGCATGACAAATACATTTTGATTATATCTTATCCCATCTTTATTTCCCTTAACTGTGCTCTCAGTATAGTAGCCGGGCAGTGTTGGCTGTGGCCAGAGGCAACAAGGATGGCTCTTTCCTCATGTCCAATGCACTTCAGAAGTTAAATAAAAAGGTCAGCGATGTGTCCTCTTGGATCCCCTTTCCCCTTGACCACTGGACTGGTGAGCAATATGCCTGTCATATGATACAAATGAGATATGATTGGAAGAAGCTATGTAACATAAGGAAGTAGCCCAGATTTGAGATAACACACGAGCCGTGATAACATCAGTCATTTTTTTTTGACATGGATGTCGATTTAAGGCAGCCCCCCGCACCTCTCTGATTCAGAGGGGTTGGGTTAAATGCGGAAGACACATTTCAGTTGAATGCATTCAGTTGTACAACTGACTAGGTATCCCCCTTTCCCTTTATTGCATCAATAATGGATCTGGATAATGTGAGCCTTTGATTGAATTAACTGAGAGAAGAAATGTATATCCCAAAATAGTTGTCCTATTTTAACTTTAATAGTTGTCTGTTGAACCCCTATCAATTAGTGAGTTTTGTTTTCGTGTTTGATTCCAGACCCTTTGAACAAGGTGGGAAACGCCCCTTCCTCTCGCCTCCTCACTGTCTGCTCCAATCACAGCAGTGTTTCCTGCCTGCTCTGCCATGTTGTGCAGCGTGCTGGGGAGATGCTACAAGCAAGGGCCTACCTGCACTGGTACCAGCACTATGGTGTGGAGGAGCAGGACTTTCAGCAGGCTTTGGACACATGCTCAGCTGCCATGCAGGAATATGACACTCAGTGACATCCTGTTAGGGCTGCTAATGAAAAGTCAAGCAGCTGTCTGTCATATATGTCTGAAAAATGATTGCAGTATTGGAATGGAAACCAGTCATGAGGTCAACTTAACACTTGTGTGAAGTGGACATGATGAACCACTATGGACTTCAATTCAGAGTCATATAAGTAGGCTATGGCTTTGCTTCAATGGTCATTGTAGAGTCAAATATTCCCTAATGTTTTTATTTTTTTAATCCTTTTTCCCCCTCTCGTAGGTGTTGGATGATATAAAATATTTTATTTGTAATGAAATGTGTATAGTGTATTTCAGATGTCACAAATGAATAGCCCATAAAGTAACCCCATCTACCCTAAAGGACATGGGTGGAACAATCTCGATATTTAGTTCTTCAGTCACTCTGAGAATGTGCTGTGGCAGGCAGGCCGCAAGCAATGTCGGGAGAAGAGGACAATTGGGAAAGGGACACAGAAAGGTGGATTTCAAAGGAGGAATATATACATTTACATTTACATCGTTTAGCAGACCCAGTCAAAAGTTTGGACACACCTACTACATTGTAGAATAATAGTGAAGACATCAAAACTATGAAATAACACATATGGAATCATGTAATAACCAAAAATATATTTTATATTTGAGATTCTTTAAAGTAGCCACCCTTTGCCTTGATGAGAGAATGTGGAAAGCAGAGGTTAGATTTGAATATGAGGAAGATGGTGATAAAAATGGAGATTGGGTGTCGAAGAAGGTTGGTGTCAAGTGTAAACGGAGTGAGCTGTGTTTTGGAGGTGAAATGGAAGTGAATGAGTGCTAGTTGAGTGGGGTGGAAGGCCCCCGAGCCTTGCATCGATGGACATGATAAATACGAATCTGGTCAAGTAGGAGTGACATTTTTGGAGAAAGTGGTTCCTTGCCTTTTAGCAGATCCATTTGTAGTTTCAGGGTGGGTGGGAAAATAGTTTGGTGCAGTTGAATCAGTGAAGGTAACCTGTAGTGGATGTATTATGTTTGTTTGTGTTTCTTCGGACCAGATGGAGCAGGGGCTCCGTGTCACGCAACATGGGTCAAGATTTATTTATTGCTTAGGAACAGGGCACCATTGAAAGTGAGTGATTTCTGGGTTAGCGTTAAGTGTGCAGGTGGAACAATTAAAGTTGAAGATTCGTGGTGTTTGTGACTGCCGCCGTTTGGTGCGACGCAGACCCGGTGGTGAAACAGAGGAGTCACTGTCAGTCAGTTTTGAGTCAGAGTTTTTACCTGACAAAGTCACCTTAGGATGTCAGTTATCTTGTTAGAGCTTTTGTGCCGACTCCATTCCGGTGTTTTAGGTGCAACGTTTATGGTCATGTCACCGCAGTGTGTAGGAGGGAGATTCCAAGACGTGGGAAGTGTGCAGGAGGGCATGGGACAGATGATTGTGTAGCTTCGGTGGACAAAGTTGTGTATGTCAACTGTAGGGGGACCATGTTGTTGGGGATCGGAAGTGTCCGGTGCGAGAGAGGCAGGTGGAGGTGGTCAGAGTAGTGCAGAAGGTGTTGTATGCTGAGGCAGTGAATAAAGTAGAGGAGGATGGGTCAAGGGTGATGGATCCTGAGAGGATCCCTGTGAGTAGTAAATCTGTGCCAGCACAGGGATAGGCCATCGAGTGATGTAAGGTTGGCTTCTTAGCGTTCATAGCAATGGATATCAACAGTCCCGCAGAAATGGAACGTAAATCACAGAAAATAGATGTTGTGGTGGCAGCTGCAGAGAAGTATTTGGGTATACGAGATTTAACTTCAGAAGAGTTACAGGGTGTGTTGAGTGGTGGTGTCCCGTCCTCCGAGGCCAGTGGCATGGTGCAGGAGCAGATAGGGTCAAAGTAGTGGAATGGGGTGGTGATATTTATTTGTATTTAATAGTGGTATATACAGTGCCTTGCAAAAGTATTCATCCCCCTTGGCGTTTTTCCTATTTTTTTGCATTACAACCTGTAATTAAAATAGATTTTTATTTGGATTTCATGTAATGGACATACACAAAATAGTCCAAATTGGTGAAGTGGAATGACATGATTTTTTTTATTTAATTCAACAAAATAAATTACGGAAAAGTGGTGCGTACATATGTATTCACCCCCTTTGCTATGAAGCCCCTACATAAGATCTGGTGCAACCAATTACCTTCAGAAGTCACATAATTAGTTAAATAAAGTCCACCTGTGTGCAATCTAAGTGACACATGATCTGTCACATGATCTCAGTATATATACACCTGTTCTGAAAAGCCCCAGAATCTGCAACACCACTAAGCAAGGGGCACCACCAAGCAAGTGGCACCATGAAGACCAAGGAGCTCGCCAAACAGGTCAGGGACAAAGTTATGGAGAAGTACAGATCAGGTTTGGGTTATAAAAAAATATCCGAAACTTTGAACATCCCACGGAGATCCATTAAATCCATTATTAACAATGGAAAGAATATGGCACCACAACAAACCTGCCAAGAGAGGGCCGCCCACCAAAACTCACGGACCAGGCAAGGAGGGCATTAATCAGCGAGGCAACAAAGAGACCAAAGATAACCCTGAAGGAGCTGCAAAGCTCCACAATGGAGATTGGAGTATCTGTCCATTGGACCACTTTAAGCCGTACACTCCACAGAGTTGGTCTTTACGGAAGAGTGGCCAGAAAAAAGCCATTGCTTCAAGAAAAAAATAAGCAGTGTTTGCCAAAAGGCATGTGGGAGACTCCCCAAACATATGGAAGAAGGTACTCTGGTCAGATGAGACTAAAATTGAGCTTTTTGGCCATCAAGGAACACGCTATGTCTGGCGCAAACCCAACACCTCTCATCAACCCGAGAACACCATCTCCATGGCAGTGGCAGCACCATGTTGTGGTGATGTTTTTCATCGGCAGGGACTGGGAAACTGGTCAGAATTGAAGGAATGATGGATGGCGCTAAATACAGGGAAATTATTGAGGGAAACCTGTTTCAGTCTTCCAGAGATTTGAGACTGGGACGGAGGTTCACCTTCCGGCAGGACAATGACCCTAAGCATACTGCTAAAGCAACACTCACGTACCGATCCCATGGCATAGTGTTTATGAACTGACACGCAAAACGACACCGGATTCAAAAATTAGAATCTTTCAATTTAAATTATTATATAAAATTCTTGCTACCAATAGAATGTTATTTATATGGGGGATACAATCTTCCCAGCTCTGCAGATTTTGCTGTGAAGAGACAGAATCATTAGATCATTTGTTTTGGTTCTGTCCATTTGTAGCTTGTTTTTGGACACAGGTCCAGGAATGGCTAAAGGATTGCAATATTTACCTGGAACTAACCTTGCAGATAGCATTACTGGGTGATCTGAAAAGTCATAGTCAATCAATCAATAATATAATAATACTTTTAGCAAAAATGTTTATTTTTAATTCACAATCTGTAGAAGCAATGAGAATAGAAAGGTTCAGAACTTTTGTAAAACATCACAGTACGGTTGAAATATATATGGCAAATAGAAATCCTATATGGATGGTGTTAAGAGATAGATGGGAGGTATTGAATAGAGTTGAAGGATGGGACTAATAACAAATAACAACAAATAATAACAAAGATAGCTAATACTGTAAGCATACTGTGTCCATAATAAGTATATAGGTTGTATGTTGGGAGCTTTTGGGAAAGAGCACAGTTAAAAAGATATGGCATTTAGAAGCAAACCGGATGGACATCATGAAAATGATCGGAGAGGTTGAGAGTAGAAGAAGTTCAGGAGCAAAAATAAATAAATAAATATATATATATATATATATATATATATATATATATATATATATATATATATATATATATATATAATAGAATTATTGTAAAATTAACTCTGTCCATAAGGTGTAGATAGTAAGTATAGACCGGAAGTAGAGGCCTGGGCATTGTTGTTCACTAATTTACTCCAAGTAGGGAAAGGATGGTGGGGTTGAAAAGTAATAAAGGGGAATATATATATTTAAAAAAAATTAAAAATTTAAAAACATGGGGGATTGGAAGTGATGCAGACAATTACATTGATAGAAGATACAATCTATCTGCAATATTAAGCTGATCCATCCCCCCCAAAAATATATTTTTTAAAGATTAAAACAAAATAGTGAAAAAAACAAAACACAAGTAGTTTAAGGGGAAACATTTAAATGTCTTGGAATGGCCTAGTCAAAGCCCAGACCTCAATCCAATTGAGAATATGTGGTATGACTTAAAGATTGCTGTACACCAGCGGAACCCATCCAACTTGAAGGAGCTGGAGCAGTTTTGCCTTGAAGAATGGGCAAAAATTCCAGTGGCTAGATATGCCAAGCTTATAGAAATATACCCAAAGAGACTTGCAGCTGTAATTGCTGCAAAAGGTGGCTCTACAAAGTATTGACTTTGGGGGGGTGGTGAATAGTTATGCACGCTCAAGTTTTCAGTTTTTTTGTCTTATTTCTTGTTTGTTTCACAAAAAAAATATTTTGCATCTTCAAAGTGGTAGGCATGGTGTGTAAATCAAATGATACAAACATCCAAAATAGGAAAAATGCCAAGGGGAGTGAATACTTTCGCAAGCCACTGTAGGTAGGTGTAGGGCTAGTTGATGGCGCATAATATGTACAGTACCAGTCAAAAGTTTGCACACACCTACTCATTCAAGGGTTTTTCTTTATTTTTACTATTACTACATTGTAGAATGATAGTGAAGACATCAAAACTATGAAATAACACATATGGAATCATGTAGTAACCAAAAAAGTGTTAAACAAATCAAAATATATTTTAGATTATTCAAAGTAGCCACCCTTTGCCTTGATGACAGCTTTGCACACTCTTGGCATTCTCTCAACCAGCTTCACCTGGAATGCTTTTCCAACAGTCTTGAAGGAGTTCCCACATATGCTAAGCACTTGTTGGCTGCTTTTCCTTCACTCTGCGGTCCAACTCATCCCAAACCATCTCAATTGGGTTGAGGTTGGGTGATTGTGGAGGCCAGGTCATCTGATGCAGCACTCCATCACTCTCCTTCTTAGTCTTACACAGCCTGGAGGTGTTTTGGGTCATTGTCCTTTTGAAAAACAAATGATAGTCCCACTAAGCGCAAACCAGATTGGATGGCGTATCGCTGCAGAATGCTGTGGTAGTCATGCTGGTTAAGTGTGCCTTGAATTCTAAATAAATCACAGACAGTGTCACCAGCAAAGCACCCCCACACCATCACACCTCCTCCTCCATGCTTCACGGTGGGAACCACACATGCGGATATCATCCGTTCACCTACTCTGCGTCTCACAAAGACACGGCAGTTGGAACCAAAAATCTCAAATTTAGACTCATCAGACCAAAGGACAGATTCCCAGCGGTCTAATGTCCATTGCTCGTGTTACTTGGCCCAAGCAAGTCTCTTCTTATTATTGGTGTCCTTTAGTAGTGGTTTCTTTGCAGCAATTCGATCATGAAGGCCTGATTCACGCAGTCTCACTTTTACATTTTAGTTATTTAGCAGACGCTCTTATCCAGAGCGACTTACAGTAAGTGAGTGCATAATTTTTTTTTTCATACTGGTCCCCCGTGGGAAACGAGCCCACAACCCTGACGTTGCAAACACCATGCTCTACCAACTGAGCTACACGAACAGTTGATGTTGAGATGTGTCTGTTACTTGAACTCTGTGAAGCATTTATTTGGGCTGCAATCTGAGGTGCAGTTAACTCTTATGAATGTATCCTCTGCAGCAGAGGTAATTCTGGGTCTTCCTTTCCTGTGGCGGTCCTCATGAGAGCCAGTTTAATCATAAAGCTTGATGGTTTTTGCGACTGCACTGGAAAAAACTCTCAACGTTCTTGAAATTTTCCAGATTGACTGACCTTCATGTCTTAAAGTAATGATGGACTGTCGTTTCTCTTTGCTTATTTGAGCTGTTCATGCCATAATACGGACTTGGTCTTTTACCAAATAGGGCTATCTTCTGTATACCCCCCTACCTTGATTGGCTCAAACGCATTAAGAAGGAAATAAATTCCACAATTTTAACTTTTAGCAAGGCACACCTGTTAATTTAAATGCATTCCAGGTGACTACCTCATGAAGCTGGTTGAGAGAATGCCAAGAGTGTGCAAAGCTGTCATCAAGGCAAAGGGTGGCTACTTTGAAGAATCTCAAATCACAAAATATATTTTGATTTGTGTAGCACTTTTTTGGTTACTACATGATTCCATATGTGTTATTTCATAGTTTTGACGTCTTCACTATTATTATAGAATGTTGAAAATAAAGAAAAACCCTTGAATGAGTAGGTGTGTCCAAACTTTTTACTGGTACTGTATATATATTTAAGCAATAAGGCATGAGGGGTTGTGGTATATGGCCAATATACCATGGCTAATGGCTGTTCTTATGCACGACGCAACGCCCGAGGTGCCTTATATGGTCTGATATACCACGGCTGTCAGCCAATCAGCATTCAGGGCTCAAACTACCTTGTTTATAAAATAAATTAATATATATATATATATTTATAAACTATATATTTATAACCTGGGTGGTATGTTATTTTTTTGTATCACAAAATGTAACGTGATTTCACACACACTACCGCAAAGTCGGTGGAGGCATGCGCAAACAAAATGTTTGAAGGCCATGATGCCAAAGAAGAAGACGTAACACGAGGGTGGATCGAGCGAACTAGCTTTCCCGAGCAGAGTCGACAGAGAATGTCGGACGGAAAAAAGATGGCGGAAGCGGATGATGAAGTGGATTCTGAATCTAATGGCGGTAGAATCAAGGAGAATTGGAAAATTGTCCAAAAGAAAGGAAACGGAGCTAAGTAGAGTACAGTGATGAGAATGTCACCTCGTATCTTGTAGGAGTACGATTTGTAAATGAGGAGCAGCTGATCGAATTACCAATCTTGAGGAATCCATTTGAGATATCCAAACTGGTGGAGAGAGTGCTGGGTAGAGTGATGGCTGTGAGGATCACGAGTGGCGGGCTGGTTTAGATTTTTTGTGCTTCTGAGGATCAGAAGAAACGTGTGTTGCGTCTCACCCGATTTGATAAGTTTGAAGTGTCGTGTGTGTCTCTTAGGAACAGGGCACCCCTCAAGGGTGTTATATCTGGAGTCTCGTGGGAAGTAGATGTTGAAGAGATTAAACATATTGTTGGAGTGATTGATGCACTTCGGATGAATCGTGTGGTGAATGAAGAAAAAGTGAAAAGTATCTGTTTAGTTTTTTGATATGGAGTCTCTCCCTACTCAAGTGCAGTTAGGGTATATTAACCACAGAGTCAGAGCATTTATCCCAAGACCAATGCAGTGTGATCATTGTAAAGCTTTCGGTCATGTTTCAAGTGTTTGTAGAAGGGAGAAGCCGAGATGTCCAAGTTGTGGAAAATAACATACTATGTGTTATAAAAGTGATGTGGAAATGTGACATGTTGCAATTGTTGTGGGAACCATGAAGCCACGTCTTTCGATTGCCCCACAAGGGTGAAAGAGAATGAGGTGGCCAATGTCAGGGCTATCCAGAGCATATCATATGCAGCAGCTGTTAAAAGGGTTGTGGGTTTGAATTTTGTACTTGAAGAGTCCATGGTGGTGGATAGGCCTTCACTGCAGGCTGCAGGCCATCATTGTAAATAAGAATTTGTTCTTAACGGACTTACTAGTTAAATAAATAAAAATGCAGGGGTTGCCTTTCACCAGCAGGATCCTGACATTTTAAAGGTTAAGAAGGTGGACTTTGTGGCCTTTATAGCTATGGTGATAAATGGCACTGCCAAGGTGGAGAGAAGGTCCAGGAAGATATAAATCATGACTGTAAGTCGCTTTGGATAAAAGCATCTGCTAAATGGCATATTATTATTATTATTATTATTGTGGAAGCGGTGGAGTGGTTACTGGGGCTGAAAGATTTATCGGCGAAGGAGTTACATGGAATATTGTCACAAGCCGTACCACCCTCTCAGGCCGTAGAGGATATATGGAGAATTGAAAGAAGGAAGAAGTGGGAGTTTTATTTGGTTTTGTCAATGTACTATTTTTATTTTGGTGGATCACCTATGGATTTTATTTTTTACCTTGTTTTGGTTTCAACCCATCCAGTTGGTGGCGGCAATACACCTTAAAGGGTTGTAGTCCGCCATAATACCCACAGAAGAAGAAGAAGAATGCCAAAGAAGAAGAATTAGAAGAAAGGATATGCGAGAACCTCTGACTTCTCCCTCTAGGCTAGTAGGCTTCCGTATTTCCGAACGTGTTTGCAAGCAGCATCTACTCGAGAAGGGCAAAGTATTTTCTTTCCTGCCATCCTTTTGATTTTTCTGAAATTATCTACGAAATAACATTTTCTCTCGCTGCCTGTGTAAGTTCTGTCTTAGGTATGACTCTTGGGATGGAATTATCATGCTAGCGTTATTTTCCGAGTAGCCAGGCTGAAAGGCCCTGCTAGCTTGCTAGCTTTCTGTTAGCTACGCTAGCTGCCATGTAGCTAGCTAACGTTAAATTGCGACGTTTTTATACCAATTCAGATAAGTGTTGTACGGTGTAGTTTGCTTGTGCATTTTCGAAAGTAACTTAAATACTAACAACGTGGCTGTTCAACTGTAAACCAACCGGCTAGCTAGCTAACGTTAGCCAGCTAGTTGGCTAGCTAGCTAACGTTAGCCACTGTGCTATGGTGGGCTGTGTGCTAACTTCCTTAAGTGATGGGATAGCCTTTGTTTTTTCTAGCTAATTTCACGTGTCCTGATTGTTCTAGCCAGATGAGTGTCTTGTCTCTCACTCTGGTTGTTTTGTGATGGTTTTCTTCTCTTCTCTGCATTTAACTTGGCTTAGATTAAATGTGTGGCCCTCTCCAATGATGTTCTTGGACGATGATTATGAAACCCTGAATCACATTATCTATCTAGTTTATACAAATTATATTTTTAAAGGTGTTTATACATTTTTAATTTCACCTTTATTTAACCAGGTAAGCCAGTTGAGAACAAGTTCTCACTTACAACTGCGACCTGGCCAAGATAAAGCAAAGTGTCTGTATATGTTGGCGTTAAATTGACCAATGGCGTGTGTGTGAGCACTACACGGAATGTATTTGGTGGCATAACGTTGTTTTGACTAGTAGCAGTCATAGTAATACCTTTTAGCTATGCTGGGGGGGGGCTTCTTCTTTTTGATTAGTGCAGCAGAGCAACCAGTCATGCTCAAGTATAACAGCTATGACTCTTATGCCTATGGTGCATTTCCAATAGACTTTACCCCGGTGTTTGGACTAAAGTAATAAGACTTGTTTTTCCACCTCTGAGGCTTGGCCCAAAAAAGTTGAAAGGTCTTGGGCCGTGGACCTACCCAGACTTGGGGCCAGACCTGGGAAAGTGGGACATTTTTTCCAGAGATGGTTAACACGCCTCACAAAGTAACTGTTCCAAGTCCTTAACCGTAGTGATGGAAACACTACCCTTACTAGTAATACACCAGGGTGTATAGACTGGAGTAAAACACTGCCGCATTGGAAAACCCATATCTGACTCTCTGTGGACTGATAAATATCAAAGAAAAGGATTAAAGGCGCTGACAGAGAAATTCTATCCAGGCGGAGAGGTCGGCGGTTCTCGTGCCCATGGAAGCCGTTCAGCCAGAGAAAATAGGATTCTGCTCTTATTTTTCAAGCGGTGCCGTGTTGTTGTTGACCAATCACAGTAGAAAATGTAGCGCCTGCGTGGTTATACATCAACACGTACGTCCAACAGCAGGATCAGCTAACTTGCCCGCTGGCTAATACATCAGTTTACAGAGTCACGTTTAACAATACAAATAATTGGTTTCTAATCCATTTTTGGGTTTATCATTTCTATTGCGTGTAAATACGTTTTTATTAATGCTTATGTCGTTATAGCGATTCTTTGTTCGTACGTCAATGTTTATTTTGTTGCTGTGGTCACCGGCGGCTGTTGGAAAGACTTAACACTAGCCGCTTTGACTAGAGGGACAAGTGGTGTACTCGGAGGGGTACTAGACGATATTCCGCTGGCTGTCTGAAAAGCGCTTAACTGTGTCCATGGTTAATGGAGCTAATTTAATTTCCCCCTTTTCAATTATGGTATATGGTATGTCGATATAGGCCTAGTGATGATTGATGGGTTCTTGCTAGATATTAAGTATCTACAGAAATTGGTTAATTCTGTGCCTTTCGGTTTTCATGTGGTTTGGGTTTTCTGATCTGATGTTCATGGTCTGAATATTTGCCTGTTTCTCATAAAGATTGGAGAGTTTGGGGCAAATACACAATTTCATGCCAGCCACGCAGAGAAGAAATACAGTATATATACAAAAGTATGTCGCCACCCCTTCAAATTAGTGGATTTGGCAATTTCAGCCACACCTGTTATTGACAGGTGTATGAAATCGAGCACACAGCCATGGCTGAGCAGCCGCACACAAGCCTAAGATCACCATGTGTAATGCCAAGCGTCGGCTGGAATGGTGTAAAGCTCACCGCCATTGGACTCTGGAGCAGTGGAAATGCGTTCTCTGGAGCGATGAATCACGCTTCACCATCTGGCAGTCCGATGGACGAATCTGGGTTTGGCGGATGCCAGGAGAACGCTACCTGCCCCAATGCATAGTGCCAACTGTACAGTTTGGTAGAGGAGGAATAATGGTCTGGGACTGTTTTTCATGGTTCGGGCTAGGCCCCTTAGTTCCAGTGACGGGAAATGTTAACACTACAGCATACAATGACATTCTAGACGATTGTGTGCTTCCAACTTTGTGGCAACAGTTTGGGGAAGGCCCTTTCCTGTTTCAGCATGACAATGCCCCTGTGCACAAAGTGAGGTCCATACAGAAATGGTTTGTTGATCAGTGTGGAAGAACTTGACTGGCCTGCACAGAGCCCTGACCTCAACCCCGTCGAAACACCTTTGGGATGAATTGGAACACCGACTGCGAGGCAGGCCTAATCGCCCGACCTCACTAATGCTCTTGTGGATGAATGGAAGCAAGTCCCGCAGCAATGTTCCAATGTTTAATGGAAAGCCTTCTCAGAAGAGTGGAGGCTGTTATGGCAGCATAGGGGGGACCAACTCCATATTAATGCCCATGATTTTGGAATGAGGTGTTCGACGAGCAGGTGTCCACATACTTTTGGTCATAGTGTATATGTGATTTAAGGAAGGAGAATGTTGCATGAAACTTGTGAACCTTTTTAACACTGGATCGAATTGTATAGTTGTAAAGTGAAGCCTGGAATTGTACATTGGAAGCCTGCCATTAAACCACGGTGAATTCTCATGCCTGTTGCATTTAATGGATGCACAGCTGATTTGAGATTAAACAATCCATGTAAGGGACATCAGTTTAATGGTTGAACTTTGATTGTCACTCCTGTAGATTACATACTAATCTTTCAGATGTTAGAATCTCAGACCTACCATTGTTGCCAGTAGGTCTGTACATTTTTATGGCATTTCCATTTTGTAGTAGGCTTAAGTGTTTTATTGGGACCTTCAGATTTGTGGACAGCGTAGTCCTTGCAGAACGTTTTCAGTTGCTGTTTTCATTCTCAAGGTGTCACCTGTTTCGGTGATGTTATAGTGGAATGGTCTGAAGAGCATTGGTGAGCTGGACACAGGACTGTTCTGCAATAATGCTATTATGTACCCCTCTGTCTACAGGTGCTGTTGTTTGTGCTGTTGTCGGCATGGCGGTGGTCATCCGTTTACAGGGGCTCAGAATCACTGCAGGTTCTGAGGACATTCGCAAGTTCTTCACTGGCCTCAAAATCCCAGATGGTGGGGTGCACATTATTGGTGGGGAGCGTGAGGAGGCTTTCATAATTTTTGCTTCCGATGAAGATGCGAGGCGGGCAATGACCCGTTCGGGGGGATCCATCAAAGGTTCTCCGGTTCGCTTACGGCTGAGCAGCAAGTCAGAAATGCAGGCTGTTCTCAAGGAAAGTATAAAACCTGAGGTGACCAAAAAGAGGTCGTCCAAGGAAGGTTTCAGAAGACCGGAAAGAGAAGGCAGGAATGAGAAACCTAGAAAAAAAGACAATGTGGAGATGGGCAGTAGATCAGTGTCGTACAGTGACACACGTAGTCTGGCCCGAAAGCCTTCCTCACAGCCAAGCAGTCAAAATGACTTGTATTTGCTTATGCAAGGCATGCCTTTCACTACGACAGAAGAGAATGTGAGGAAATTCTTTGACGGATTAGTGGTGGAGGACATTATTATGATGAAAAATGACAGCGGCCAACAAAATGGGAAAGGAATTGTCAAGTTTGAAACCAGACTGGATGCTAGAGAGGGTCTGAAAAGGGATCGGCATTACATTGGAACCAGGTTTGTGGAAGTCTATGCATGCTCAGAAGAGCAGTGGTTTGAGGCAGGTGGTGGTATGGAACCTGGTAAAGACAGCAGTGGTACGTTTAGAAGAGGTCCATCCTCAGCTCACACTCTGAGGTATCCTCCAGACCGTGCCAGGTCTCGCTCACCAGTAGCCTACAGGTCAACAAAGTCCTCTTCTCCTCCCAATGAGGAGTTCTGTGTCTTGGTGGAAAACCTCCCCTACTTAGTGGAGAAGAGAGACATAAAGGAGCTCTTCCATCCTGCAGACCTCAAGTATGACCAGATCCTTCACCTTCATGACAGGTATGGGAAAAAGACTAGGTCCATATTTGTGCTTTTCAGAAGCCTGAGGGACTACTGTGCTGCCTTGACTCTTCACAAGCAGGAATTTCTCAACCGATATGTGTACATATCTCCTATTTCAAAAGAGAAAATGGTCGCCATTCTAGAATCTGGGGAAAATCCAAGGGATGGGGCACCCCCCTCTGAAAGGTCTTACAGCAGATCTCAGGAAAGGCTTCCAAGAGAGACCGAGAAGGACTCGTATGAATCTGACAAGATTTGCCTCTATGTGCGCAATCTGCCTTTTGACGTGCGCAAAGTTGAGATTGTGGACTTCTTCCTTGGCTTCAGGATCTCGGAGGAGACTGTTGTTTTGCTGCGTGACCATAAGGGCAATGGACTTGGAGAGGCTTTGGTGATCTTTCAGACTGAGGAGGAGGCTATGAGGGCGCAGTCTCTGAATGGACAAGGGTTTCTTGGAGCAAACGTCATCCTGAAATGCATTTCTCTGGCTCAGATGCGTGAATTTGGTGTTGGTGAACCTGCAGTGACAGAGCAGCAGATGATACCAAGGGAGAGAAGCTCAGAGAGGTACTCGGCCAGGAAGAGTGAGGCGATGTCCCATCTGTACACTGATTACAGTGTCACCCCTGATATAGGCCATCTTCCTATGGACGACCGGCAGGTTCATATTCATGGAGGCAGCAGTCTGGGTCTGGGTCTGGATTCTCACATGATGGAAATCCCTGTTCTGCTTAATAACAGGGGCAATGGATCTGCTCATGGACATGGAGACTATGGACCTTCTGCCCCCCAGCAGTTTGATGGTCCAACGTGCCTGAGACTGGTTAATCTGCCTTCGACTATCAGAATTGACGAAATCTATGACTTTTGCTATGGATATCGTGTAATTCCTGGATCCGTCTCATTGCAGTACAACAACAAAGGGATTCCCAAAGGCTCAGCAACGGTTGTTTTTGAATCTCGCTTGGAGGCGTTAACGGCAGTTGAGGAATTGAGTGGAAGACCAATATGCAGCAGAAAAGTCAAACTAGTTTTTGTGTGAAATTTGACATTTGTCCTCCATATAGAACCTTTCTAGGCATTAAAATGTGGTGTTTTAGGAAGAACAACTTGGACAGTATTTGGTTAGTTTGGTAGTTCCAACAGATGGCGACTGAACAATTTTAGATTTTAAAAATACTGTATAGCTTTCTACTCAAGGTGTAATGGACAAACCTTTTGTCCATATCCCCCTCCCCCCCTTTAAAGAATAACAAAATGATTTATTTGTATTTTGCCCATCACTTGCTCGCTATGAAGCTTTTGTCTTTTAGTGAAATTTGCCTGAAATTGTATTTTCTTTGTAACAGCTGGGTGAAGGTAAAACTTAATTTTGCAACTAATATTTGTTTAAACATGTTTATTGCATTATATAGTGTAAAAGTTGTCCATTAAACTTAGTGGAAATTATTTGATTAAAATGCATACATGTTCTACTGTTGTCTTCCAAGATTGTCTAAAATGTTTTATGTTGTATGAAAAATACTGCATTGCCCATAGTCCTGTATTATTTCCTGTGGTCAATCTGGCGGGTATTTTTGGACTCAGAATGCCATGTTATTTTACTTTAGCTGGTGGGGGGGACACACACACACACCTAAATGGTTAAGTATCTACATACGTTAGGTATTCCCCAAAGCATATGCAGGATATAACACAAGGAAAGGGCGCAACTCTACTGTCTGCATTAAAAACTCACTGTTTATTTTATTCTGATGCCGATGCATACGTTTCGGTCGTCAGACCTTCCTTCGGGCTGCATGCAAGGAGCAGTGAGAATTAAAAAGTGAGTTTAGAATGCAGTAGATTTTCTCGCTTTACTGAGAATCAGTGAATTTCACCTACATTAATTCCAGCTACCCAATTTCCAGAAGTAACCAAGAGTTGGACTACGGTGACCAAAGGACAATGTTGTTCACTATTCTCACAGAAATTATGGTTTTCTGCTTTGCTTCTGTTCAAACCTTGAAGTAATAAGTGGGCGGCCGGTAGCCTAGCGGTTAGAGCATTGGGCCAGTAACCAAAAGGTCACTGGTTGGAATACCTCACAGGAGGGCCTAACGAATTGTCAAGAACCCTGCCCACCCAAGTCATAGACTTCTCTCTGCTACCGCACGGCAAGCTATACCGGAGCGGCAAGTCGGGGACGAAAAGACTCCTGAACAGCTTCTACCCCCAAGCCATAGAACTGCCGAGACTCATACAGACACTTTCTCACACACAGATGCTACTCTATTTATCTATCCTGATTGCCTAGTCACCGTTACCCCTACCTACATGTAGATATTACCTCAACTTCCTCCTACCCTTTGCACATTGACTCGGCCTCGTTATTGTTATTTATTGTGTTACTATTTACTTATTTTTTGTGCCAATTCCGCCCTACTTTTTAACTGCATTGTTGGGAAAGGGCTTGTAAGTAAGCGTTTCACGATAAAGTCCACCTGTTGTATTCGGCGCATATGACAAATAAAATTACATTTTTGACACGGTGTCGTTGTGCCCTTGACCAAGGCACTAAACCCTAATTTGCTCCAGGGGCGCCGTACTACTATGGCTCACCCTGTAATACAACACATTTCAATGCACCTATCCTGTATATGTGACAATAAAACATTTAAAAATATACACTGCTCAAAAAAATAAAGGGAACACTTAAACAACACATCCTAGATCTGAATGAATGAAATCATCTTATTAAATACTTTTTTCTTTACATAGTTGAATGTGCTGACAACAAAATCACACAAAAATTATCAATGGAAATCAAATGTATCAACCCATGGAGGTCTGGATTTGGAGTCACCCTCAAAATTAAAGTGGGAAACCACACTACAGGCTGATCCAACTTTGATGTAATGTCCTTAAAACAAGTCAAAATGAGGCTCAGTAGTGTGTGTGGCCTCCACGTGCCTGTATGACCTCCCTACAACGCCTGGGCATGCTCCTGATGAGGTGGCGGATGGTCTCCTGAGGGATCTCCTCCCAGACCTGGACTAAAGCATCCGCCAACTCCTGGACAGTCTGGTGCAACGTGGCGTTGGTGGATGGAGCGAGACATGACGTCCCAGATGTGCTCAATTGGATTCTGGTCTGGGGAACGGGCGGCCCAGTCCATAGCATCAATGCCTTCCTCTTGCAGGAACTGCTGACACACTCCAGCCACATGAGGTCTAGCATTGTCTTGCATTAGGAGGAACCCAGGGCCAACCGCACCAGCATATGGTCTCACAAGGTGTCTGAGGATCTCATCTCGGTACCTAATGGCAGTCAGGCTACCTCTGGCGAGCACATGGAGGGCTGTGCGGCCCCCCAAAGAAATGCCACCCCACACCATGACTGACCCACCGCCAAACCGGTCATGCTGGAGGATGTTGCAGGCAGCTCTCCACGGCGTCTCCAGACTCTGTCATGCTCAGTTTGAACCTGCTTTCATCTGTGAAGAGCACAGGGCGCCAGTGGCGAATTTGCCAATCTTGGTGTTCTCTGGCAAATGCCAAACGTCCTGCACGGTGTTGGGCTGTAAGCACAACCCCCACCTGTGGACGTCGGGCCCTCATACCACCCTCACGGAGTCTGTTTCTGACCGTTTGAGCAGACACATGCACATTTGTGGCCTGCTGGAGGTAATTTTGCAGGGCTCTGGCAGTGCTCCTCCTGCTCCTCCTTGCACAAAGGCGGAGGTAGCGGTCCTGCTGCTGGGTTGTTGCCCTCCTACGGCCTCCTCCACGTCTCCTGATGTACTGGCCTGTCTCCTGGTAGCGCCTCCATGCTCTGGACACTACGCTGACAGACACAGCAAACCTTCTTACCACAGCTCGCATTGATGCACTACCTGAGCCACTTGTGTGGGTTGTAGACTCCGTCTCATGCTACCACTAGAGTGAAAGCACCGCCAGCATTCAAAAGTGACCAAAACATCAGCCAGGAAGCATAGGAACGGAGAAGTGGTCTGTGGTCACCACCTGCAGAACCACTTCTTTATTGGTGGTGTCTTGCTAATTGCCTATAATTTCCACCTGTTGTCTATTCCATTTGCACAACAGCATGTGAAATTTATTGTCAATCAGTGTTGCTTCCTAAGTGGACAGTTTGATTTCACAGAAGTGTGATTGACTTGGAGTTACATTGTGTTGTTTAAGTGTTCCCTTTATTTTTTTGAGCAGTGTATATATATCAAATGATCAGATAGGTACGTTTAATCTTTCCAGTCTAATGGCCCATACAGTTGTGCCATAGCGCGCTCTTGTGGCATAAACATGAACTGTACATAGTGTAGTCATCAGATCCCACGGTTTTTAGATATCCATCACATGCTGACACACATGGCAATACATTTTTTTTTAACAATGATTGTCAATGGTCATATTTCTGTAACACAAATGTATATTTAAGCAATAAGGCCAGATAACTGAACAGACATATTTGCCTTTGAAAATGTGCAGCAGACCTTTTAAGTTATTTTATCAAACAATTATTGTAATGTGAACATACCGATACTTGGATGATAAAGCAGGAAAACTCAGTTTAATATCGGGATGATATTCTAAGAATTTGTTCTGCACTGATTTCAATAGGAAACGATTGCTTCCGTACCGCGCTCGTCCCCGGTCCGTGAAAACGTCACTTTGCTGTGAGTCTCTCGCTGAACCTTTTTGGGGTAACGACAGCAGAAGGGGCACCTCATCAGTGTGGCATCTCGGAAGGGAAGGCACTCGTGTGTCGCCGAACATACAGCGTCAGGTAAATATTACCTACACACAATAATGGAAGCCTGCCAGGGTTTTCATAGTGAACAGAACTTGAGTAACTTTTTTGTCATGAAAAGTACCGTCAGCGTTATTCGAAAGATGACCAACGAAGATAGCTAGCGAACGTTAGGTGGCAGCTATGGCTACTTAGCCAGCCGCCTAGCGGTGATGGTAATGCTAGTGGCAAAAGTTTTCACCGAGATACTGCATCCATTTACTAGCTAACTCACGCCAAGTGACTGTCACAACTTAATAACTAACTTAGCTAAGTTCAATTGATAAAACTCATCAATCAAAGTTGATAAAGCTAAAGCATAGCTAGTTTTTCTAACATTATCAGTTGGTTTGCTGAACGGTTTGCTAGTGCTAGCTAGGCAAATTAATCAGGAACGTGCTTTTTGGAATTAGCAAATCAGCAGACTAGGAAAGTGCACCACTGTGCAGAGTTCAGGCTATCTCGCTAGTTTATGTCCATCTGTCAAATTATGTGTAGCTATCTTGTAAAAGAAAACATTCACATCTTATGTAACTAGCCCAGGTCAAAACATCTTAAATTTTCCTAGAATAATAATAATAGTACATTTCTCTAATTTTTTACGGGTGCAAAACTAATCAATTCAAATCAAGACTTCAGCTTTTGCAGTGCTGATGAAAGACCTGAGCTCTTATTTTCGTTAAATGTAGTGGGTGACACGCAGCACTTTGAATTAGCTTGAGTGCCAATCTGTTTGTGCTATCATATCATACAACTGTCCCTCATTGTCGCTTGACAAGCACAGCAATGGAGTAGGCAAGAGCACAAACAGATCTGGGACCAGGCTAACCTTAAATAAACTTGACCATGACATGGACCACATGACATCTAAGTTGGATGGCTTTATAAAACTTTGCTGTTACAGGATGGAGGTGTCAAGGAGGTGGATCTTACAGAAGCATCTGCAGCCAGCCAGACCACTGCGGCGCTGCAGTACTGACCAGGGTAAACTAACTGGACTAGTTCACTCTCCCTCATGTTCAACTGTCAACCTACACGTCTAGCTATTTTTTAAGTCTTCCTTGACCCAATTTTATTAATTGTGATCCTCACAAACAGTCATGGACTAAGAATTAAATGAATTAATGTGTCGACTAACAGACCCTTCTACCCGGAATGTGTTCTTGCTCCTTCCCTGTCATAGATTTAAAAGAATATGATTGGTGTAGACACAGGCTGTCAGTTTCCACCATATTTCTTACTCCAGTTCATTCCTTTTTAGTCCTTGAGGGGAATTGAGCGAGTGAGTGCACACTTCAGAGAGAAGGGTAGAGAATCAGACTGCAGCCAGTGTCACACTTTCTCTTTATACAGACCCCTGCTTTAGAAATGCTGAGACATCTGCGTGTGGACAAGCAGGAGACAAACCAGTGAGTGATGCATAGTTTTACCCAGAGACGACTGACTGCTTGGATAGGTTTTAATTTCATACTAAAGCTTCTCTTTTTCTGTGGGACTCTGTAGTTAGTCTATAAGACTAACAGTAGTGAGTTTAATTAATCTGTTTTTATCCTGTGGAAAGATGAACTGTATTGGAGTGGAACAGTTTTTTGAAATCCTCCATCTCCAAACTCAGACTCCACCAAAAGACTCCACCCCAACTAAAGGTAAGCTATCTATCTATAGAAGTGTGGGTTGCCAGGTTTGAATTACATTAGTCCACAGCTGTGTCCCAAATGGCACACTATTCCCTATATAGTGCACTACTTTTTACCAAGGCTCAAAATAAGTTCACTATATAGGGAATATGGTGCCATTTGGGCTCAAAAGAAGTGCACTATATAGGTAATAGGGTGCCATTTGGGATGCTGTCCACATGTTATTGTGTGTGGATGTTGACTGAATGAAATGATTCTCTCTCCTAGTGAGGATATCTTACACTAGAGACTTCCTGATTCAACTGGCCAGTTCCCCCATTGCCAAAAGAAAACCGGACTTCTTACCAGAACACCCCGTTGTTTTGGAAAAGGCGGTAAGCTCGTCATTTATTGTCTCATACACAATTATGGCTTGTTTAGTAGTTTGGTTCCTTTATTGAATCAGAGTAAATTTGATTTAACTTTCGTTTCACTTGCCAACCTGCTCTTTATGTTGACCTTTAACCTGTTCTCAGTGCCATAGCTTAACATGGCTTATTGCAAATTCCATTTCCACAGAGAGAACCTGGTGTGCCAAGGTTGGAGAAGAGGTTTGATGAAAACTATTAAATGTAAGTGAAAATACAAGCGTGTCAATGAACTTGCCTGGTGCGAAGATACATTTGTAAAGAATATCTACATTTCTACAGTATTAGGTGAAGATGTTGATAAAGATGTGTGCTGTTGTAAAACCCTTCCCCACCCAAACCCTGATTAATGGGGGCCTGCATACACTGCTTGATAATACATTGCATCCCTGGCACTAATGGGGCTGGTTTCCCGGACACAGATTAAGCTTAGTCCTGAACCAAACTCAATTTAATGGAGATTCTGTGAAACCGGCCCAAAATGTTTTCCTTTACCACAGCTTCCGTATAAGTCATTATTTTAAAGCTTTTTGGTGCAATGTCTATTTTAAAACAATTTGAAATCATGAATGATTTACTAATCATACATGTTTGTGTGAATATTTTCTTGTTTAGGCTAACATGGAGCGAGTGCTGCTGCTGCTTTTGAACCCACACCACTACAACTTGCTCTGCCATCGAGTGATATACCACCCCCCCCAAAAAAAACATCCCCAGTTGAGTCCAGAACACCACCGGCATGAGCTGCGTCCCAAATAGCACCCTATTTCTTATTTGTGCACTACTTTTGACCAGGGTCAATAGGGTTCATTTCATAAATGGGGATGACCATTAGGGATGTAGCGTGGGGTATAAAAAAATGTTGGTTCCTTTGACAAATGTTGGTTCCTTTTGGTGGACACAAACCTGAAAATGTACCGTAGCCTACATGTTTAACTTGTGTGCTTCAATCTAAAATAATAATGAATGCTTGAATGATGTGCCTTGATGCTAACAAATGCCCCTTGCACTGTGTGGTGTTTACATATTACATAATACTAATAACGCCACAGTGGAGGCCATTGGCTCTGAGTAAAATTACAACGACCTCCAAGATAAACACTACATCCATTTAACCCTTACAACGACCTCCAAGACCAACACTACATTCATTTAACCCTTACGACCTCCAAGACCAACACTACATTCATTTAACCCTTACAACGACCTCCAAGACCAACACTACATTCATTTAACCCTTACAACGACCTCCAAGACCAACACTACATTCATTTAACCCTTACAACGACCTCCAAGACCAACACTACATTAATTTAACCCTTACAATGACCTCCAAGACCAACACTACATTCATTTAACCCTTACAACGACCTCCAAGACCAACACTACATTCATTTAACCCTTACAACGACCTCCAAGACCAACACTACATTCATTTAACCCTTACAACGACCTCCAAGACAAACACTACATTCATTTAACCCTTTCACGTTTTAATATGTTGGAGGATGGGTGTTTTAGCTTTGATATTGTCACTGAGAATGTTGTCACTGAAGCTTGATTATTGACTTATATCAAGCAATTGAATGTTGAAATATAGGCTACTGCCTGCTGCATAACTTGTCGGTATTCCCCCATTGAAAACTGCTGCTTGAAATGATTTGGCTTCTAAGCCTGCCTTTGCACACTATCCTTCTGCGGGTCAGTCCTGTAGTCACATCAAATGGTACATCTCTCCCCTACTTCTCTGAAGGTCAGTCCTGTAGTCACATCAAATGGTACATCTCTCCCCTACTTCTCTGAAGGTCAGTCCTGTAGTCACATCAAATGGTACATCTCTCCCCTACTTCTCTGAAGGTCAGTCCTGTAGTCACATCAAATGGTACATCTCTCCCCTACTGCACATGGTGCTGTTTTCTCAGTTTATTCTATTGTATTTGATGAAAGTGAATAACGGCAGTCTAAATTAGCACAAAGTTTAGCGAAACCCGTCGCCTTGACTTGCCTGTTCGCATAAGGGGACCTTTATTATGCAACTTGTGTTCGGAGACCGTTGTGGAGTGGGAAAATTGAGTGGCCGTTTATTTTTGAAGTGTATTTATTTGGTTTATCCTTATTTGGTTATAAGCTATTTGCCTATCGATGCTGAGTTTTGATGGCGAGGCTTCATTCCAAGATTTTGGCTGTTGATACAAGGCTGAGAGGACTTTCCTATGTTAATGTAAAGGGACAGTGCCAAAGTGTAACCATGTATTTTCAGAGATGCAGTAGGTTAAATAAGGTTATAGTGTGTGTGTTACCCCCATTGATTTTGACTTTCAAGCTGCACATTGTGAAGGTAGCATATTTAATTTGATGTGTACTATGGTCAGTCATGTGCACATCCTCTCCTTGCTCCAAGACTTATGAGCTGATCTGGGATCTGCCGTAATAGCCCTGTACATTTCTGTGCTCTTATAAAAAAAAAAAGTATTTGTATGACAAATGTTGTCTTGTGAAGTGTCATTTTACACCAAAAGCAGCTCCAATGCTGCCTATACCTCAAATTCTAACCCTGGATTATCAAAATCTGTAACAATTAAAACCTCGACATGTAATCCAAACTAATTTTTTTTGTCTACATATAAGACTAAAACAGCAATGTTGGTCACACTGCGGAAACGAGAAACCAGAGACGATAACCATTCTAGTGGTCATTCACTGGTGTGAAAACTGCGCCAGTGCTGCACACAGGTCCTGTGTAACATCTCCCCTACTGGCATTTTGATGTTCATGAGTTACGTCTACAGTGAGTGCAGTTACATGCACACAATACGATTATTGTGGATAGTCAGATTAATATAATAGTTCGTTTTAAAACGTGTACATGTTTTGCAAGAACGATTTTCCTAATCCTGTTTACATGTACGCATCTGACATCAGGCTACCTGATGGGACTTAAATAAATGCAGAAAATTGCCAATAAACATACCACCGCGACCATGTCATTTTTGCCAAGTGTCGTAGTAAATATATAATGTTATAGCTTGGTCTGACTAAAATCTTGTGCATGACCCATCTTGTGTTGGGCCTTTGTATTTAATACAATGCACAAAGACTTCTATCTTGTCGGCCTTATCAGCAGGTGGCTATGGACAACACCCACGCCATAGGTCTCTCAGTTCTCCCAACTCACGAGTTCTTGCTCTGAGGACATACACACACACACATACACACACACACACATCATCATTGTTAAACATACACACACATACACACACACACACACACACACACACATACACACACGCACACACACACACACATCATCATTGTTAAACATACACACACATACACACACACACACACACACACATACACACACGCACACACACATCATCATTGTTAAGCACACACACACACAAAAACCCCCTTCTCTTAGGCTGAACATCTGAAGACAGAGAACCCGACTCAGAGCCAATGCAATGGAGGTGACCTCGACCAACTCATCAGGACCAATCAGAAGATCAGAACTACTAGAATCAACCTACTTTATTTTATTGTATAAAATGTCAGCACACAATGTTTAGGGGCTCGCTCTCTCTCAGATATCTCCCTACGAGATTGACGAACGGGTCCGTGCACGCTATTCTCAGATATCTTTACCTCTGAATAAACTGCCTTGTATTATACAATTATCCACCTTGTCCAAAAGTCTCTACTTGGTCTCCGTTCTCCAGTAAACTTGTGATCATCAACACAAGCCTCTTTGATTCTGAGTTGGGACATAAAGTTTGTATGTGAACTATTTCTAAGATGCATACTTTAAGATTTTCCGAGTCACTCGCGCATAAGAGGGGGCTTGCGCTACAGGTGCTAGCACATGCGCAGATCGGATACGCCGATTAAACCGTTTTACATGTCCTAATAATTCGAATGATTGCTCAGAAACCAGGTTTTAATCGGTGTATGCTTCTATTTTGACCTTACGACGATTAAGATAAACAGACTACTGCCATAATCAGTTTAATATCGAAATATTAGTGTGCATGTAAACGTACTCCCTAGTGACTGACCTTCATATACAGTCAATGGCAGGGTCATCACTAGTTACCACAGCCACAAAGTCATAATTATGGCTAAACCCCGCCTATTTCTACAATTTATCTTCTTAAAATCTGATTTTAAACCTAAACACTGCCAACCTTTTTATGCCTAACCTTACATTAAGACCAAAAACTGATTTTAGTTTTCATGAATTTTTACGATGTACACAATTTTGATTTTGTGGCTGTGTAGTGACAACCCAATATCAGTGACTCGTTCCTTAGCACAGCGTTCAATTACTGCGCTTTATACATTTACTACATTGCAGATTGATATTTAGGAAACGGGGGTCATCTAACTCAGCATCTTGCATATGCGAATCATCCACCTGCTACAAGTAATCTACATATATTCAATCGCTGTTTTCTCTGACATAGAAATAGACCAGGCGGGAATATTATTGGTAGTGATTGTAGCCTATAAGACTACGATATGGGATACAGCACATTCCCACAGACACCTATATTCGTATCACTAACTGGACCAGTAGTGAAGGTATCTGTGTCTGAATTTGGCAAATCCAACATTTGGAAATGAAGTTAATTTCATGTGTATGCTCCGGTGGTTGGGCTTCTTACTGTTTTCAGGAACATGGCACCAGGACCAGGTTTCAGTGATGAAAAGAATGAGACATGCTGCGAGAGGTAACAGTGACATCTGATAAGTAATGGTTGGATCACGTCCTTGTCTATAACTATATCATCAAAGTGATTTGATTAGTTTTGTCGTGTGAAAATTAAATGAATTCAACAACATCAAAATAAGAAATAACACCCTAATAAAGCTTTTACTTTTGTACTGTACATTTTACATTAACTTTTAACAGAAGGCTGACCACTACCTTTAATCAGTGGACCATATTTTTAGTTTTTTACCCGTTAAACCAGGAACTGTTAAACCAGGAAACGGCAGAGGTGTGTCATCCAGAGAAATTGACTTCCTGCACAGAAGCATGTATCATTGACCATTACATTATTCCATATAAGGCTATAGGAAAGAAACTCACAACCAGGCGGTTTCATTCTATTGACATACAGTAATACGAAGACAATGAGGACATGTTGAACCAAACCATCAAAGATGCTTTATGAACACGTGTCCAGAAGTTTAGGAGGAAGTAAAATACAAGACTGGTCTACCCTAAATGTCCTTTTATGATTGATTTCCTTAGTGAAAGCACTGTCTATGTGCATAACCCATACCTGGATGGGATGAAAGATGACATTCTCTACCACTTTAACCTGGGGACCTCCACACACAACCTGCCTGCCATGTTTGGAGACGTCAAGGTAAGGTTACTGATTGATTCATTAGGCTACTAGCTAGATTGCATCAGTAAATGGACATTCATAACCTCATCCTAATTCCTGCATTCAATATGCTCATCTTTTCTGTATTCATCACACATTGGGCTGGTTTCCCAGATACAGATAAAGCCTAGTCCTGGACAAAAAAAAACATTTCAATGGACATTCTCCATAGAACATGCATTTTAATCCAGGACTACGCTTAATCTGTATTTCTATAGACTTTTTGTATTCAACCCAGTACGTTAACATTTACGCCGTCTGCTCTTATGTCCATGTCTCAGTTTGTGTGTGTTGGGGGCAGTCCCTGGAGAATGAAGTCCTTCATAGAGTATATTGCTGGAGAGCTGAGTCTGGAGGACCCCAAGGCTGAGTACCCCAACATCTGTGCAGGAACTGACCGCTACGCCATGTACAAGATTGGCCCCGTGCTCTCCGTCAGCGTACGTGAAGAAATACAATACTAGTACCCATTTCAATCACTTACGGTTTATTATAGTGTCACTAGATGTTAGTAAGATTAACATGGGTCGGGACTCAAATGGTACCCAATATTGCACTACTTTTGACAAGGGCTCTGGACAAAAGTCGTCACTAGGGAATATGGTGCCATTTGGGACACACTCACGATGTTGCACCTTTGGGTGGAATTGTAATCGATGCCCTGGGAATGAAAGGTAATATAAAGGAATAGAGAAGGTTTCTTTGTCAAATAAATGGACACGTTGGTGTGGCAGCTTGTTCTGCCAGACAGACTGAGTTGAGTGGCCTAATCATTGTCTTCCTTCAGATGGCGTCATTCTAACGCAACCGCGTTGCCATGCAGACAAGGTGGTCACGCTATCTGACGTAAGACAGTGGTTGTGTAATGTGATACATCTATGACATCACGTGTCTCTGTTCTCTCTCTCTCTTTTACAGCATGGCATGGGTATCCCCTCCATCGCCATCATGTTACACGAGCTCATCAAGCTCCTCTACCATGCTCGCTGCACTGATGTTACCGTCGTACGCATTGGGACCTCCGGTGGATTAGGTAGGCCTATATAGAGTTGATTTAGACGTTTTCTGTCAGGTTGTACTTCTCTTGTGCTTTGGATATGATTTAATTCCTTTATGATTAAACACAGCACACCTGAATCCCACTGTAGTCAAACGAGTAATAACACTAATATGTGGTGTTTAAATCAATCAATCAATTAAAGTCCTTTAATTAAGCTAAACTTGCATCCCAAATGGCACCCTATTCCCTATATAGTGTACTACTTTTGACCAGGGCCCAAAGTAGTGCACTTTACATGGAACAGGGTGTCATTTGGGACACAGGCCTAAAACAAGCCATATTTGCTACACATTGTACATACACTGATCCACTTTCTCTCTCCAGGCCTTGAGCCTGGCACGGTTGTTGTCACCAAGCAGTCAGTAGACGCCACCTTCCTGCCCAGGTTGGAGCAGGTCATCCTGGGGAATACTGTGGTGCGCAGCACGGACCTGGACCAAGGGCTGGCTGAAGAGCTGCTGCAGTGCAGCAAGGACCTGGGTCAATTTGAGACGGTGGTAGGAAACACCATGTGCACCATGGATTTCTATGAAGGTGTCGGTTGTTATACGCTACTTCAGTATTTTGCTTGTTGTCTGCGATTCTGTCTTTTTCAAATGTGTTGCTGTGTTAGCATGGTACCTGACCTGTTTTTGCTCCTGTCAACTCCATTGCTGTCATTGTAAAGCCAAACATGTTAGGCATGACAATGAGTGAGTTGGCATGACAATGAGTGAGTTGGCATGACAATGAGTGAGTTGGCATGACAATGAGTGAGTTGGCATGATGGCACACACAGACTGGCATTCAGGTTATATTGCTGTGCCCTACTAGTTACTGTGGGTAGCTAGCTGGTGTTTTGTGTGTCCAGGACAAGCGCGTCTGGATGGGGCCTTCTGCTCCTACACAGAGAAGGATAAACAGGACTACCTGACCAAGGCCTATGAGTCTGGGGTTCGCAACATCGAGATGGAGTCTTCCGTGTTTGCTGCCATGTGTAAACTCAGCGGTCTAAAAGGTACACCGCTGGTGTAGTTGTATCTATCCATGATGATAGGACAAGCCATATTAGCAGTTACACGCCAATAGTGTTATTCGCAGACATAAAGCTTTTAAAAATAAAAAACCCTTTGACTTTGTTAAAGATGAAAGAAATATGCATATGTATTTGAATAGATGAATATTAAATATATGTATTTTACATCATATTAATGAACTTAAAGGTCCTAAAGTTGAACCTTTTGGTAGGATCAAAGTTCAGTAGCGTTGCTGGTGAATAAATAGGCTGGTCCCTGATCTGTTTGTGTTGTCATGCCAACTCCCTGTCTCATGTTTGACATGACAATGAGTGACAAGGAGTTGGCGTGATACCGTAGCCCAATCAGACTGTTACTCAGGCTAGTAAATAATCAACCTCTGTCCTCTGTCTCTGTGTTCCTCTGAAGCGGCCGTGGTGTGTGGGACTCTACTGGGCCGTCAGAAAGGGGACCAGCTGATCAGCTCTCATCAAGTTCTCCACAGCTACCAACAACGTCCTCAGATACTGGTCGGCCACCTGATCAAAGGAGATGCTCCAAGCCTCAGGCTCTAGCAAAAGCTAGGCTCTTGCTTTTTAGCATTCTGATGGTATGTTACTTATGAAAGGCCCCTTGTGCACAGAGTATACAAAACATTAAGGACACCATAACCCGTTCAAAGGCACTTCAATCTTTTGTCTTGCCCAGTCACCCTCTGAATGACACACATACACAATCCATGTCTCAATTGTCTCAAGGCTTGAAAATCCTTCTTTAACCTGTCTCCTCCCCCTCATCTACACTGATTTAAAGTGGGTTTAACAAGTGACATCAATAAGGGATCGTAGCTTTCACCAGGATGCACCTGGTCAGTCTGTCATGGAACGAGGTGTTCTTAATGTTTTCTATGCTCAGTGTAAGTGTAATTTAGGGCAGCACTGATTCATACTCATTCCAAATCAAATCAAATCAAATCAAATTGTATTGGTCACATGCGCCAAATACAACAGGTGCAGACATTACAGTGAAATGCTTACTTACAGCCCTTAACCAACAGTGCGTTTATTTTTAACAAAAAAAGTAAAAATAAAACAACAACAAAAAAAGTGTTGAGAAAAAAAAAAGAGCAGAAGTAAAATAAAATAACAGTAGGGAGGCTATATATACAGGGGGTACGGTGCAGGAGTCAATGTGCGGGGGCACGGCTAGTTGAGGTAGTTGAAGTAATATGTCCATGTGGATAGAGTTAAAGTGACTATGCATAAATAATTAACAGAGTAGCAGCAGCGTAAAAAGGATGGGGTGGGGGGCAGTGCAAATAGTCCGGGTAGCCATGATTAGCTGTTCAGGAGTCTTATGGCTTGGGGGTAGAAGCTGTTGAGAAGTCTTTTGGACCTAGACTTGGCACTCTGGTACCGCTTGCGTGCGGTAGCAGAGAGAACAGTCTATGACTAGGGGTGGCTGGAGTCTTTGACAATTTTGAGGGCCTTCCTTTGACACCGCCTGGTATAGAGGTCCTGGATGGCAGGAAGCTTGACCCCAGTGATGTACTGGGCCGTGCGCACTACCCTCTGTAGTGCCTTGCGGTCGGAGGCCAAGCAGTTGCCATACCAGGCGGTGATGCAACCAGTCAGGATGCTCTCGATGGTGCAGCTGTAGAATTTTTGAGGATCTGAGGACCCATGCCAAATCTTTTTCAGTCTCCTGAGGGGGGAATAGGCTTTGTCGTGCCCTCTTCACGACTGTCTTGGTGTGTTTGGACCATGATAGTTCGTTGGTGATGTGGACACCAAGGAACTTGAAGCTCTCAACCTGTTCCACTACAGCCCGTCGATGAGAATGGGGGCGTGCTCAGTCCTCTTTTTTTTCCTGTAGTCCACAATCATCTCCTTTGTCTTGGTCACGTTGAGGGAGAGGTTGTTGTCCTGGCACCACACGGCCAGGTCTCTGACCCTCCTCCCTATAGGCTGTCTCATCGTTGTCGGTGATCAGGCCTACCACTGTTGTGTCGTCGGCAAACTTAATGATGGTGTTGGAGTCGTGCCTGGCCATGCAGTCATGGGTGAACAGAGAGTACAGGAGGGGACTGAGCACGCACCCCTGAGGGGCCCCCGTGTTGAGGATCAGTGTGGCAGATGTGTTGTTACCTACCCTTACCACCTGGGGGCGGCCCGTCAGGAAGTCCAGGATCCAGTTGCAGAGGGAGGTGTTTAGTCCCAGGATCCTTAGCTTAGTGATGAGCTTAGAGGGCACTATTCCATATAACCTGGCTGCTTTCACTATGGACTTCGCAATCATCCGCAATCGCAATGATTCTCAATCGCAATCATTGACCATATAGAATACAATATCTATCTATCGTATCAATGTTCTCTGGATTGTAGCTCAGTGTTACCAAGTTAGAATAGTAATCATAACAAACACCAAACACACCTCTTGCTTGACACTACCTCTATTTTATACCAAATAAACCAATGCTGGGTTAAGTAAAGTAACTTATTCCATAAATTGTTGCTTTGTGTGACATTAGAAAAGGGAATATTATACCCAGTTTGTTTCTAAACTCCTTGATCTTTTTTTAACCCCAAGCCTTTAAGATTGAATGTTTTGTTTTCATTTACCAGTATGTATATTTTAGTTGTATATGCTGTAGCTATGGTAACGAGCAAGTTATAAATATTAAAGTTAAGACTTCTCTGCACCAAAATGTATTTTTAGTTACTTTGAAGACTTATCAGCACTGCTTTGTACTGTACTATCAAATGTTGATCTGAAACCATAATCACACATTCCACATATTGTCTTGTTACTGAGAACATATGTAACCGAGTGCTTTTAATGTCACCTAATGAGCAATAAAACCACATTTACTGCAAATATTTCAGTGTGATTCAAATGTGTTTAT
Source organism: Coregonus clupeaformis (assembly GCF_020615455.1). Classification (NCBI taxonomy): domain Eukaryota; kingdom Metazoa; phylum Chordata; class Actinopteri; order Salmoniformes; family Salmonidae; genus Coregonus; species Coregonus clupeaformis. Next base: position 12,243,452 of record NC_059219.1, read on the forward strand.
GTCATCAACATTGTGCAGCAGCTAATCGGGATCCTTAATAAATACAAATACAGAAGCCGTCACTGTAGGGGTGGTTTCCCGGACACAGATTAAACCTAGTCCTGGACCTGGACATAAAAGCAAGATCAGTGTATAATCTCCATTGAAAGTATCTTTATAGTCCAGGACTAGCTTTTAGCCCTATCTGTGTCCGGGGAACTGGCCCATAGTGTAGGGCAGGCCTTGGATTTTCTGTCATGCAGATTTCAGTTGATTGACATTGATCATTGATTGACTCTTGCCCCTAGCAGCATTTCCTTGCCTCATTGATAAATGCACTAATTCACTATACCAACATTGTGATGATGCTCCATGTTTTCCCATTTCGCTGTGTCTGAAGCCATTCACAAAGTCTGGTAGCCTATAGCACATGTGAGCTATGGGCGTGTTCAAGAGCGACATGTGAATGTGTTTAGGTCAGGAATGCGTTCCATAGGCTTATATATCATTATAATATACACTATATATACAAAAGTATGTGGACACCTCATCAAATTAGTGGATTCGGCTATTTCAGCCACACCCGTTGCTGACAGGTGTATAAAATGGAGCACACAGCCATGCAATCTCCATAAACAAACAATGGCAGTAGAATGGCCCATACTGAAGAGCTCAGTGACATTCAACGTGGCACCGTCATAGGATGCCACCTTCCCAACAAGTCAATTCGTCAAATTGCTGCCCTGCTAGAGCTGCCCAAGTTAACTGTAAGTGCTGTTATTGTGAAGTGGAAACATCTAGGAGCAACAACGGATCAGCCGCAAAGTGATAATCCACTCAAGCTCACAGAACGGGACCGCTGAGTGCTGAACGCGTAGCGCATAAAAATAGTTTGTCCTCGGTTGCAACACTCACTACCGAGTTCCAAACAGCCTCTGGAAGCAATGTCAGCACAAGAACTGTTCGTCTGGAGCTTCATGAAATGCGTTTCCATGGCCGAGCAGCCATGTGCCTACAATCACCATTTGCAATGCCAAGCGTCGGCTGGAGTGGTGTAATGCTTGCCGCCATTGGACTCTGGAGCAGTGGAAACGTGTTCTCTTGAGTGATGAATCACGCTTCACCATCTGACAGACGAATCTGGGTTTGGCGGATGCCAGGAGAACGCTACCTGCCCCAATGTATAGTGCCGACTGTAAAGTTTGGTGAAGGCCCTTTCCAGTTTCAGCATGACATTGCCCCCATGTACAAAGCAAGGCCCGACCTCACTATTGCTCTTGTTGCTGAATGGAAGCAAGTCCCCACAGCAATGTACCAACATCTAGTGGAAAGCTTTCGCAGAACAGTGGATGCTGCTATAGCAGCAAAGGGGGGACCAACTCCATATTAATGCCCATGATTTTGGACTGAGATGTTCGACGAGCAGGTGTCAACATACTTTTGGTCATGTAGTGTATTTGTAAGTATTTAAACATTTCAAATGTAATACTTTATACACTACCATTCAAAAGTTTGGGGTTACTTAGAAATCTCCTTGTTTTCGAAAGAAAATCAATTATTTTTTTGTCCATTAAAATAACATCAAATTGATCAGAAATACAGTGTAGACCTTGTTAATGTTGTAAATGGCTATTGTAGCTGGAAACAGCTGATTTTTAATGGAATATCTACATAGGCGTACAGAGGCCCATTATCAGCAACCATCAGTCCTGTGTTCCAATGGCACGTTATATTTGCTAATCCAAGTTTATCATTTTAAAAGGCTAATTGATCGTTAGAAAACCCTTTTGCAATTATGTTAGCACAGCTGAAAACTGTTGTGCTGATTAAAGAAGCAATAAAACTGGCCTTCTTGAGACTAGTTGAGTATCTGGAGCATCAGCAATTGTGGGTTCGATTACAGGCTCAAAATGTCCAGAAACAAATAACTTTCTTCTGAAACTCGTCAGTCTATTCTTGGTCTGAGAAATGAAGACTATTCCATGCAAGACATTGCCAAGAAACTGAAGATCTCGTACAACGCTGTGTACTACTCCCTTCACAGAACAGCGCAAACTGGCTCTAACCAGAATAGAAAGAGCAGTGGGAGGTCCCGGTGCACAACTGAGCAAGAGGACAAATACATTAGAGTGTCTAGTTTGAGAAACAGGCGCCTCACAGGTCCTCAACTGGCAGCTTCATTAAATAGTACCCGCAAAACACTAGTCTCAACGTGAAGAGGCGACTCTGGGATGCTGACCTTCTAGGCAGAGTTGCAAAGAAAAAGCCATATCTCAGACTGGCCAATAAAAAGAAAAGATTAAGATGGGCAGTCTGAGATATGGCTTTTTCTTTGACTCCTCCACGTAGCGGTGTTAACAGTCTGGTGTGTTTGTATTCTCTCAGCATACAAATAGAAGATGAAGGAGCTGTCTGTTTTCTCTCTCATCTGCTCCTGCTTCTATCCAGAGGCACGTAACAAGTTGGTCGTCTGGGAGTTTGAAGGTAACAACCACAGGCACGCAACAAGCTGGTCGTCTGGGAGTCTGAAGGTAAGAACCAGAGGCACGTAACAAGTTGGTCGCCTGTGAGTTTGAAGGTAAGAACCAGAAGCACGCAAAACAAGCTGGTCGTCTGTGAGTTTGAAGGTAAGAACCAGAGGCACGTAACAAGTTGGTCGCCTGTGAGTTTGAAGGTAAGAACAAGAAGCACGCAAAACAAGCTGGTCGTCTGTGAGTTTGAAGGTAAGAACCATAAGCACGTAACAAGCTGGTCGTCTGTGAGTTTGAAGGTAAGAACCAGAAACACGTAACAAGCTGGTCGTCTGTGAGTTTGAAGGTAAGAACCAGAAGCACATAACAAGCTGGCAGTGGTGTACTTTAAAGTACTACTTAAGTATTATTTTGGAGTATCTGTACATTACTTCACTATTTATATTTTTGACAACTTTTACTTTTACTTCACTACATTCCTAAAGAAAATAATGTACTTTTTACTCCATACATTTTCCCTGACATCCAAAAGTACTCGTTACATTTTGAGGGCCTTGCAGGAAATGAAAATGGTCCAATTCACACAATAATCAAGAGAACATCCCTGGTCATCTGTACTGCCTCTGATCTTGCCCACTCACGAAACACAGAAGGTTTGTCTGAGTGTTGGAGTGGGGGCCCTGGCTATCTGTAAATTAAAATAAAATAAAATTGTGCCGTCTGGTTTGCTTAATATAAGGAATTTGAAAAGACATTTGAGCAATTCCATTTACCGTTGATACTTAAGTATATTTAAAACCAAATACTTTTAGTACCCAATTGTCATACTTGAGTAAAAGTAAAGATACCTTAATAGAAAATGACTCAAGTAAAAGTTGAAGTTACCCAGTAAAATACTACTTGAGTAAAGCCAAAGACGTATTTTACTGCCACCTGCTGGAAACAACAGCGCTATATGTTTACCGTGTAGGATTGGGTTCATCTCGGAAACCCTGATTTAAAATCTTGCATAATCACGTCAGATTCTCAATTTATTTTACGGTCAGATAATAATTTATGTTACGTAGTCTGTCCACAACAGATCAGGAATGGGACTTTGTCTTGTTTAGATTTAGCAACAGTGGTGGAACTGGGAACCCAGACAGCAGAGGGGGCTAGTGGGAGGAGCTATAGGAGGACGGCTTCATTGTAATGGCTGGTATGGTATCAATGGAACGGAGTCAAACACGGTTTCCATATGCTTGATGTGTTTGATAAATTCCAATTAATCCATTCCAGCCATTACAATGAGCCTGTCCTCCTATAGCTCCTCATACCAGCCTCCTCTGCCAGACAGTACAAACAGCCAATGTCCCTGAAATCTGATCTGTTGTACCATGAAAGGCACAGGAGAGCAAATATTAGATCATATAAAAGACTGGAACTATCCTTGGCATCATTGAAACATCAACAGGCATAGTGAGACAGACTTACTGTACAGAGACACAGGGAGATACATTATAGTGAGGGAGACGTACTGAGATATGATGCTGGCGGTGTGTGTCGCTGTTGTCCTGGGCCTTCTCTCAGTGAGTGGCTCCCAGGCGGCCCCTTTAACCTGTGAGGATCTCCTGAGACCACTGGAGCTGAGCGGTGTCAATCAGGTACTATCTATCTGTCCGTCTGTCTGTCTATCTGTCCGTCTGTCTGTCTACCTGTCCGTCTGTCTATCTACCTGTCCGTCTGTCTATCTACCTGTCCGTCTGTCTATCTATCTGTCCGTCTCTGTCAGTCTAAGTAAGCGGTAATTTGGCAGTAGCAAGTTGAATTTTAGTGGTCTTGTGAAAATGCAAAGGCTAATAGCACCAGAGGCTAATAATGCCAAGTCCATTAGCATGATGGTAGAGCCTGGCTAAAAAGGCATGGCTCAAAAAGGCACAAAGGCAAATCATTCTGCCGAGTCTCAACATTATATAGTCATTCTGAATTCTGTATACATGAATCATTACAGACGTTGATATGAACCTGATATAACTTTCAACTGAACAATGAGGACAGTGAGGCATCTGTTACTTAAGGTGCAGAGAGAGAAATTAAGCAGTTTAGCAAGTTCAAGATTGGATTGTTTGTTCCTGTGGCCTAGAATTCCTGACATCTGATCTGATACATATATAAACGGAAAAAACGTGTAGATCTTTACTTCAGACCGTTTTAAGTTATGTGTAAGCAATTAAGCAGGCTAATCATATTATGATTATAAGCAAACATATATATATATACAGTTGAAGTTTATATACACTTAAGGTTGGAGTCATTAAAACTCATTTTTCAACCACTCCATACATTTCTTGTTAACAAACTATAGTTTTTTGGCAAGTCGGTTAGGACATCTACTTTGTGCATGACAAAAGTAATTTTTCCAACAATTGTTTACAGACATATTATTTCACTTATAATTCACTGTATCACAATTCCAGTGGGTCAGAAGTTTACATACACTAAGTTGACTGTGCCTTTAAACAGCTTGGAAAATTCCAGAAGATGATGTCATGGCTTTAAAAGATTCTGATAGGCTAATTGACATCATTTGAGTCAATTGGAGGTTTACCTGTGGATATATTTCAAGGCCTACCTTCAAACTCAGTGCCTCTTTCCTTGACATCATGGGAAAATCAAAAGAAATCAGCCAAGACCTCCCAAAAAATATTGTAGACCTCCTGGTTTATCCTTGGGAGCAATTTCCAAACGCCTGAAGGTACCACATTCATCTGTACAAACAATAGTACGCAAGTATAAACACCATGGGACCACGCAGCCGTCATACCGCTCAAGAAGGAGACGCGTTCTGTCTCCTAGAGAAGAACGTACTTTGGTGCGAAAAGTGCAAATCAATCCCAGAACAACAGCAAAGGACCTTGTGAAGATGCTGGAGGAAACAGGTACAAAAGTATCTATAGCCACAGTAAAATGAGTCCTATATCGACATAACCTGAAAGGCCGCTCAGCAAGGAAGAAGCCACTGCTCCAAAACCGCCATAAAAAAGCCAGACTACGGTTTGCAACTGCACATGGGGAAAAATATTGTACTTTTTGGAGAAATGTCCTCTGGTCTGATGAAACAAAAATAGAACTGTTTGGCCATTATGACCATCGTTATGTTTGGAGGAAAAAGGGGGTACTTGCAAGCTGAAGAACACCATCCCAACCGTGAAGCACGGGGGTGGCAGCATCATGCTGTGGGGGTGCTTTGCTGCAGGAGGGACTGGTGCACTTCACAAAATAGATGGCATCATGAGGAAGGAAAATTATGTGGAGATATTGAAGCAACATCTCAAGACATCAGTCAGGAAGTTAAAGCTTGGTCGCAAATGGGTCTTCCAAATGGTCAATGACCCCAAGCATACTTCCAAAGTTGTGGCAAAATGGGTTAAGGACAACAAAGTCAAGGTATTGGAGTGGCCATCACAAAGCCCTGACCTCAAACCTATAGAATATTTGTGGGCAGAACTGAAAAAGTGCGTGCAAGCAAGGAGGCCTACAAACCTGACTCAGTTACACCAGCTCTGTCAGGAGGAATGGGCCAAAATTCACCCAACTTATTGTGGGATGCTTGTAGAAGGCTACCCGAAACGTTTGACCCAAGTTAAACAATTTAAAGGCAATGCTACCAAATACTAATTGAGTGTATGTAAACTTCTGACCCACTGGGAATGTGATGAAAGAAATAAAAGCTGAAATAAATAATTCTCTCTACTATTATTCTGACATTTCACATTCTTAAAATAAAGTGGTGATCCTAACTTACCTAAGACAGGGAATTTTTACTAGGATTAAATGTCAGGAATTGTGAAAAACTGAGTTTAAATGTATTTGGCTAAGG